>NC_052152.1:17836407-17912788 GCF_902713615.1 Scyliorhinus canicula | reverse complement strand
AGAAGAAAACAACCATAACCACAACACCAGAGGAAACAGCCATATCCCTCACCAGAAGAAACAGCCATAACCACCACACCAGAAGAAACAGCCATAACCACCACACCAGAGGAAACAGCCATAACCATCACACAAGACGACACAACCATAATTACCACACCAGAAGTAACAGCCAAAACCACCACATCAGAAGAACCAACCATAACCACCACACCAGAAGAAACAACCATAACGACGACACCAGAAGCAACAACCATAACCACCACACCAGAAGCAATGACGATAACCACCACACCTGAAGAAACAGCCAGAACCGCAACACAGGAAGAAACAACCATACCCACCACACCGGAAGCAACATCCATAACCAACACACCAGAAGAAACAACACAAACCACAACACCAGAAGCACCAACCATAACCACCATACCAGAGGAAACAGCCATAACCACCACACCAGAAGAAACAGCCATAACCACCACACCAGAAGAAACAGCCATAACCACCACACCAGATGAATCAACCATAACCACCACACCAGAAGAATCCACCATAACCACCACACCAGAAGACACAACCATAACGACGACACCAGAAGCAACAACGATAACCACCACACCAGAAGCAACGACGATAACCACCACACCAGAAGACACAACCATAACCACCACACCTGAAGTAAGAACCATAACCACCAAACAGGAAGAATTCACCATAACCACCACACCTGAAGTAAGAACCATAACCACCACACCAGAAAATTCCCACAGAACTGCAACACCAGAAGAAACAACCATAACCACCACACCAGAAGAATCCACCATAACCACAACACCAGAAGCAACAACCATAACCACCACAGCAGAAGAACCAACCATAACCATCACACCTGAAGAAACAATCACAACCAGCACACCTGAAGCAACAACCATAACCAACAGACGGGAAGAATCCACCATATCCACCACACCAGAAGCAACAACCATAACCACCACACCAGACGCAACAACCATAACCACCACACCAGAGGACACAACCATAATTACCACACCAGAAGGAACAGCCATCACCACCGCACTAGAATCAATGACCATAACAACCACACCAGGAGAAACAGCCAGAAACACCAGACCAGAAGAACCAACAATAACCACCACACCAGAAGCAACAGCAATAACCACCAGACAAGAAGCAACCTCACAACCCACAACACCAGAAGCAATAACCATACCCACCACACCGGAAGCAACATCCATAACCACCACACCAGAATCAACAAACATAACAACCAGACCAGAAGAAACAACCCTAACCACCACACCAGAAGCACCAACCGTAACCACCACACCAGAAGAAACAGCTATAACCACCACACCAGAAGAATCAACAATAACCACAACACCAGAAGAAACAGCCATAACCACCACACCAGATGAACCAACCATAACCCCAACACCAGAGACAACAACCATAACCACCACACCAGATGACACAACCATAACGAACACACCAGATGCAACAACCATAACTACCACACCAGAAGCAGCAACCATAACCACCACACCAGAAGCAACAACCATAACCACCACACCAGAAGCAACGACCATAACTACCACACCAGGAGAAACATCCCAAACCACCGCAGCAGTTGCAACAACCATAACTACCACACCAGAACGCACATCCATAGCCACCACACCAGAAGCAACAACCATAACCAACACACCAGAAGAAACAACAACAACCACCACACCAGAAGGAACAACCATAACCACAACATTAGAAGAAACAACCACAACCAGCACACCTGAAGCAACAACCAGAACCACCACACGGGAAGAATCCACCATAACCACCACACCAGAAGCAACAACCATAACCACCACACCAGACGCAACAACCATAATCACCACACCAGAAGACACAGCCATAACCACCACAACAGAAGCAACAACCATAACCACCCCACCAGAAGGACCAACCATACCTCCCACACCCGAAGAAACAACCATAATGACCACACAAGATGCAACAACCATACCAACCACACTAGAATCAATAAACATAACAACCACACCAGAATCACCAACCGTAACCACCACACCACAAGTAATAACCATAACCACCAAACCAGAAGAACCAACCATAACCAACGCACCAGATGCAACAACCATAACTAGCACATCAGAAGCAACAACCATAACCACCACACCAGAAGCAAAGACCATAACTACCACACCAGAAGCAACAACCATAACCACCATACCAGAAGAAACAACCATAACCACCACACCAGAAGAAACGACCATAACCACCCCACCAGAAGCAAAGACCATAACTACCACACCAGAAGACACAACCATACTGACCACAACAGAAGGACCAACCATAACCACCACACCAGGAGAAACAACCCAAACCACCGCAGCAGATGCAACAACTATAACTACTACACCAGAAGCAACAACCATCACCACCACAGCAGAGGCAACAAACATAACCACAACACCAGAAGCAACAACCATAACGACAACACAGGAAGAATCCACCATACCCACCACACCTGTAGTAAGAACCATAACCACCACACCAGAAGATTCCACCAGAACTGCAACACCAGAACAAACAACCATAGCCACTACCCCAGAAGAATCCACCATAACCACAACACCAGGCACAACAACCATAACCACCACACCAGAAGCAACGACCATAACAACCACAACAGAAGACACAACAATACCCACCACAACAGAAGCACCAACCATAACCACCACACTAGGAGCAACAACCCAAACCACCGCAGCAGATGCAACAACCATAACCACCACACCAGCAGAAACAACAACAACCACCATACCAGAAGAACCAACCATAACCACGACATCAGAAGAAATAACCACAACCAGCATACCTGAAACAACAACCATAACCACCACACGGGAAGAATCCACCATAACCACCACGCCAGAAGCAACAACCATAACCACCACACCAGAAGCAACAGCCATAACCACCACACCAGAAGCAACAAAAATAACAACCACTCCGGAAGCAACATCCATAACCACCACACCAGAAGCAACACCCATAACCACCACACCAGGAGAAACAACCATAACCACCACACCAGAAGCAACAACCATAACCACCGCACCAGAGGCAACAAACATAACCACAACACCGGAAGCAACAACCATAACCACCACACCAGAAGACACAACCATAACGATGACACCAGATGCAACAACCATAACTACCATACCAGAAGCAACGACCAGAACCACCACACCAGAAGGACTAACCATAACCACCACACCAGGAGAAACAACCCAAACAACCGCAGCAGATGCAACAACCCAAACCTCAACACCAGAAGGAACAACCATAAAGACCACACAGGAAGAATCCACCGTAACCACCACACCAGAAGCAACAACCATAACGACAACACAGGAAGAATCCACCATAACTACCACACCTGAAGTAAGAACCATAACAACCACACCAGAAGATTCCACCAGAACTGCAACACCAGGAGAATCCACCATATCCACAACACCAGACACAACATCCATAACCACCACACCAGAAGAAACAACAACCACCACACCAGAAGCAACAACCATAACCACATCAGAAGAAACAACCACAACCAGTACACCTGAAGCAACAAACTTAACCACCACACGGCAAGAATCCACCATAACCCCAACACCAGAAGCAACAACCATAACCACCACACCGGACACAACAACCATAACCACCACATCAGATGACACAACCATAACGACCACACCAGATGCAACAACCATAACTACCACACTGGAAGAAACAAACATAACCACCACACCAGAAGCAACAACCATAACCAACACACCAGAAGAAACAACAACAACCACCACACAAGATGCAACAACCATAACCACCATACCAGAATCAACAAAAATAATAACCAGTCCGGAAGAAACAAGCATAACCACCACACCAGAAGAAACAACCATAACCACCACACCAGAATCAAAGACCATAACTCGTACACCAGAAGACACAACCATAACCACCACACCAGAAGCAACAACCATAACCACCACACCAGAAGCAACAACCATAACCACCACACCAGAAGCAACAACCATAACCACCGCACCAGAGGCAACAACCATAACCACAACACCAGAAGAAACAACCACAACCATCACACCAGATGCAACAAACATAACCACCATATTTGAAGCAACACCCATTACTACCACACCTGAAGCAACAACCAGACGTTCCACACCAGAAGCAGCAACAATAACCAACATATCAGAAACAACTACACAAACCAGAACCATAGCAATAACCATAACCACCACACCAGAAGAAACAACCATAACCACCACACCAGAAGAAACAACCATAACCACCACACCAGAAGAAACAACCATAACCACCACACCAGAAGAAACAACCATAACCACCACACCAGAAGAAACAACCATAACCACCACACCAGACGAAACAACCATAACCACCACACCAGAAGAAACAACCATAACCACCACAGCAGAAGAAACATCTCAAACTACCGCACCAGAATCAACAACGATAACCTCCACACCAAAAGCAACAAAAATAACCACCACACCAGTAACAACAACACAAACCACCAGAACCGTAGCAATGACCACAACCACGATACCGGAAGAAACAACAATAACCACCACCCCGGGAGCAACAAAAATAACCATCACACCAGAAGGGACAGCCATAACCACCAGAATGGAAACAACGACCATAACCACCACACCAGCAGAACAAACCCAAACCACCACAGCAGAAGGAACAACGCAAATCACTAGAACTGAAGCAATAACCAAAACCACCAAACCAGAAGAAACAACCGTATCCACCACACCCGAAGGAACAACCAAAACCTCCAAACCAGAAGCAACAACCAAAACCACCAAACCAGAAGAAACAACCGTATCCACCACACCCGAAGGAACAACCAAAACCTCCAAACCAGAAGCAACAACCAAAACCACCAAACCAGAAGAAACAACCATAACCACCACACGAGAAGCAGCAACCATAACCTCCACACCAGAAGAAACAACCATAACCACCACACCAGAAGAAACAACCATAACCAGCAGAACAGAAGCAAAAGCCATAACTACCAGAACAGAAGCAATAACCGTAACCAGCAGAACAGAAGAAACAACCATAACCACCACACCTGAAGCAACAACGATAAATACTTCATCAGAAGCATCAACACAAACCAGCACGCCGGAAACAACAATCATAACCAGCACACCAGGAGAAATAACACAAACCACCAGACCAGAAATAACCAGCATACCCAAGGCAACAACCATAGCTTCCACACCAGCAATCTCACCAGGAACTTTGACCCCATCCCTAACACCAGAGCAGACAGTCCCTACCACAATACCGTTGGCCCACACAATTCCAACACTCAAACCAACCACAATTACCTCAATGTTCACACCGACTACCAGCACGTTAAGTTCTTCACCAACTTCAATCCGTCCAACTATCATGTCAACTACTGTTATCCTAACTACCACACCAAACATAACTACCCCAACTTCCACACCAACCCCAGTCACCACACCAACCACCACAACCCTCACTACTTTATCCACCACCACTATCACAACCACAACTACCGCCACCTCTCTTTCCGCCTGTGGTAAGTAAATTGAATATTGGCACTCTTGCTATATTAAGACTTTTTAATGATTGCGAGCAAGCTTTTTTTTTTAAATAATTTTTATTGTATTTTTTTGAAAAATATATAACAGAACAATAATAATAACAATAACAATAATAAACACCCCCCGGCACCCGTAACAGCGCATGTAACGAACCCCCCCCCCCCCCCACACCCAATAAACAACAAAATAAATTAAAAATAAGCAATTAATTTAATACCCCCCTGAGACCACCCCCCCCCCTTCCCCCCCTTCCCCCCCCCCCCCCCCCCCGCCCGGGTTGCTGCTGCTGCTGACCTAGTTCCTTATCGTTGAGCCAGAAAGTCGAAGAAAGGCTGCCACCTCCTAAAGAACCCTTGTATTGACCCCCTCAGGGCGAATTTGACCCTCTCCAGCTTAATGAATCCCGCCCTGTCATTGATCCAGGTCTCCACACTCGGAGGTCTCGCATCTTTCCACTGCAGCAAGATCCTCCGCCGGGCTACTAGCGACGCAAATGCCAAAACATCGGCCTCTTTCGCCTCCTGCACTCCCTGCTCCACCCCAACCCCAAATATCGCAAGTCCCCAGCCTGGCTTGACCCTGGACCCTACCACCCTCGACATCGTCCTCGCTACCCCCTGCCAGAATTACCCCAGTGCCAGGCATGCCTAAAACATGTGGGCATGGTTTGCTGGGCTCCCCGAACACCTAATGCACCTGTCCTCACCCCCATAAAACTTGCTCATCCTCGTCCCGGACATATGAGCCCTGTGCAGTACCTTGAACTGGGATGAGGCTAAGCCTCGCACATGAAGAGGAGGAGTTCACCCTCTCCAGGGCATCCGCCCATGTCTCCTCCTCAATCTGCTCCCCCAGCTCCACTTCCCACTTAGCCTTCATCTCCTTTGCCGACGCCACCTCCACCTCCTGCATCACCTGGTAGATGTCAGACACCTTCCCATCCCCGGCCCACACCCCTGAAAGCACCCTATCCCTTACCCCCCGAAGGGAACCCCTCCATCTGCCGCCTAGCAAACGCCTTGACCTGAAGGTACCTGAACATATTCCCTGGAGGGAGCTCAAACGCCTCCTCCAGTTCACCAAGGCTCGCAAACCTCCCGTCTATGAACAGGTCTCCCAACTTCCTAATGCCCGCCCTGTGCCACCCCAGGAACCCGCCGTCAATGTTCCCTGGGACAAACCGGTGGTTCCCCTGCAGCGGGGCCTCCACCGAGCCCCCCACTTCCCCCCTGTGTCGCCTCCACTGCCCCCACACTTTGAGGGTAGCCGCCACCACCGGGCTCGTAGTGTACCTCGTTGGAGGGAGCGGCAACGGCGCCGTTACCAGTGCCTTCAGGCTCGTGCCTTCACAGGACGCCATCTCCATCCGTTTCCATGCTGCCCCCTCCCCGTCCATTACCCACTTACGTACCATCGAGGCATTAGCCGCCCAATAGTACCCAGAGAGGTTGGGCAGCGCCAGCCCCCCTCTACCCCTGCCCCGCTCCAAAAAGACCCTCCTCACCCTCGGAGTCCCATGCACCCAAACAAATCCCGTGATGCTGCTGTTCACCCTCCTAAAAAAGGCCCTCGGAATGAAAATGGGGAGGCACTGAAACAAAAACAAAAACCTCGGGAGCACCATCATTTTAACGGACTGTACTCTATCCGCCAACGACAGCGGCAGCATGGCCCACCTTTTAAACTCCTCCTCCATCTGCTCCACCAACCTAGTAAAATTGAGCTTGTGGAGAGTCCCCCAACTCCTAGCCACCTGAACCCCCAGGTACCTAAAACTCCTCACTGCCGTCTTTTGCGGGAGCCTACCAATCCCCTCCTCCTGATCTCCCGGGTGTACGACAAACAGCTCAGTCTTGCCCAGGTTCAATTTATAGCCCGAGAAACTCCCAAACTCAGCAAGAATCTCCATCACCTCCGGCATTCCCCCCACTGGGTCTGCTACATACAGCAGCAAGCCATCTGCATACAGCGACACTTGGTGCTCCTCCCCACCTCGCACCAAACCCCTCCACCTCCCTGACTCCCTGAGAGCCATGGCAAGAGGCTCAATTGCCAACGCAAAAAGCAAGGGGGACGGGGGGGCACTCCTGCCTCGTCCCACGGTGGAGCCTGAAGTATTCGGACCTCCTCCCATTTGTCGCTACACTCGCCATCGGGGCCTCGTACAGCAACCTCACCCATTTAATAAACCCCACCTAAAACCCAAACCTCTCCAACACCTCCCACAAGTACCCCCACTCAACCCTATCAAAGGCCTTCTCCGCATCCAATGCCACCACAATCTCCGCCTCTCCTTCTGCCGCCGACATCATTATCATATTTAGCAGCCTTCGCATGTTAGTGTTCAGCTGCCTCCCCTTCACAAAACCAGTCTGATCTTCATGTATCACCCCCGGCACACAGTCCTCTATTCTAGTGGCCAAGATCTTCGCCAGCAACTTGGCGTCCACATTCAGCAGTGAAATGATCCATACTGCAAGGTGTCCTTATCTCGCTTCAGGATCAGGGAAATCAGCGCCCGTGACATCGTCGGGGGCAAAACACCCCCCTCCCATGCCTCGTTAAAGGTCCGAACCAACAGGGGGCCCAACAGGTCCGCATATTTCTTATAAAATTCAACCGGGAACCCTTCCCCGACTGCATGTGGCCAATCCCACTGACCAGCTCCTCCAACTCGATCGGCACCCCCAGTCCCTCCACCTGCTCCTCCTGCACCCTTGGAAATCGCAGCCTGTCCAAAATTCTCTCCATTCCCCCTCCCACCACTGGCGGCTCCGACCGGTACAGTTCCCTGTAGAAGTCCCTAAAGACCCCATTGGCCTCTGCCCCCTGCCGCACCACATTCCCACCCCTATCCCTCACTCCACCAATCTCCCTAGCCGCGTCCCGCTTACGAAGCTGATGCACCAGCATCCTGCTCGCCTTCTCTCCATACTCGTAGACCGCTCCCTGCACCTTCCTACACTGTGTCTCCGCCTTTCTGGTGGTCAATAAATCAAACATGGCCTGCAGGCTACGCTGCTCCCCCAGCAATCCCTCCTCCGGGGCCTCCGCATACCTCCTATCTACACTCAACAGCTCCCCCACCAATCTCTCCCTCTCCCTCCTCTCCCCACTCTCCCTATGGGCTCGGATGGAGATCAACTCCCCCCTAATCACTGCCTTCAGAGCCTCCCACACCATCCCCACCCGGACCTCCCCAGTATCATTGACCTCCAGGTACCTCTTGATACATCCCCGGACCCTCCTACATACCTCCTCATCAGCCAACAACCCCACGTCCAGACGCCAAAGCGGGCGCTGGTCCCGCACCTCCCCCATCTCCAGATCCACCCAATGCGGAACATGGTCCGAAATCGCTATAGCCGAATATTCGGCCTCCTCCACCCTCGGGACCAGTCCCCTACTCAGAACAAAGAAATCAATACGGGAATAAACCCTGTGCACATGGGAGAAAAAAGAGTACTCCCGAGCCCTCGGCCTCCCAAACCTCCAGGAATCCACTCCTCCTATCTGGTCCATAAACCCCCTCAACAGCGAGCAGGCTTTTCTAACAGCCATGTTCGTTTAGATCCTGTCATGCCTGTAACCCAGTATTCTCAGGATGGGTTTTAATGGAATTCATGAGTTAAGCTCTATTTTGCCAAAGCTCTGCCTTATGTTCACTGCCAGATAACTAAATGGAAAGGAACATTTGCATGTATAAAGAGCACCGGATATCTCAAAGCGTTTTTACAGCCAGTGAAGTACTTTTTGAAGTGTAGTCACAGCTGTAAATTAGGTAATTGCCACTCAGGAAGCTTCCGCAAGCACCAATGTGACGATGGGTAGACAATCGGTTTTATGTGATGTTTCTCCCATAATTCTTTGAAATAGCGCCATTGGGGTATTTTACACCCGATCGAGCGGGGAGATAGGGCATGGGTTTGGCATCTTACCCAAAGGACAGTCCCTCCAATAGTGCAGTACACCCTCAGTACTCCACTGGAATTTCAGCTTTGATTTTTCTGTTCAAATTCTGGAGTGCTTCTTGAATCCAGATCTTTATGGCTTAGAGGCGAGAGTACGACCAACTGGACCATAACTGATAAAGAATTGCCAGAAAGAGGGGATTTTCAGCGGCAGTCTTCCCATTTACTGCTTAGTCTCTGATCATTAAGGCGCTGACCATTGGGTAGGAGCCTCACCTGCCTATTTTGGATTACGCCATTTTGATTGTCATCCTGTGTGCCTGCCAGAAATCAGCATGCACCAAATGAATAGTCATGAATGATGTCCCAAACCCGCGGATCTACCCTCTACACCCTTCTCGTCCACCAACCCCCGCTACCCAGCCCCCAATCACGCGCTTTCCTTCCAGCTGTTGGCCAGACTGTCCAGCATGACATCACTCGAAGGTAAATGTGTCATGTGATCCAGTCTTAGCTGCACTTTTGCTTTGAGCAGAGCACACACTCACACACAGACCTGATACCTTCAAGCTTTGTACCTATGCATATCTGTTCTTGTGTCTAGTCTAAATAAATGAACCCACAATGTATTTATGCAATACCTTCTGAGTGATTAGATATTATTCATTATTGTAACACAACAGGCCCAGCTGATACATTTTCTCTCTATCTGCTCCATCAATTCCTTTCAAAATTCCCAAAACCGCATCCTTCCATATTCCACATTTACCTCCATAGCCAGAGGCACTGCAATTAAACTTAAGGTGAAACAATTTAGACATTTCCCAGGAACGGGTTAAGGTACCTAATAAATGGCAATCTGTCTTTTAAATTAAGAAGCGGACCAGCCCTCATTGGCAAATAATTCTTTCTGTTTCTCAGTTCCCATCAGGTTGATCCGTATCCATTTAATTAGTGTGAGAAGTACAGAAATGTCAGTTACCTGGAAGGTGAAGAACGCACAGGCTGGCGTCAGTTACAAAGTCACTCTCTTCCGTGGTGCTGCAAAAATGTTGACCGTTACAACTTCTGTAAAAAAGGCAGTGTTCAGGCGACTGCTGCCTGATGTGAAATATCGGATTCTTGTATCGGTGGAAAGTTGCACACAACAGCGGACATTAGAAGTGACAGTCCGGACACGTAAGTCTTCAACATTAGCGCTTGAATGACAAAATATGACTCGTTTTCCTTCTTTATTTTCCCGCCTTATCCTTGTTAATCATCAGTCAACTGTGAAAAAGTGGAGGACTTGCCACTGGCACAGGCAGGTTATGCATGCGTTTCCTGTTCCTCATGATGGTTTGCCAATGTTATGGGTCATGATGTGGAGAGATGCCGGCGTTGGACTGGGGTGAGCCCAGTAAGAAGCCTTACAACACCAGGTTAAAGTCCAACAGGTTTGTTTAGAATCACTAGCTTTCGGAGCACTGCTCACAGATAAGTAAAAGGAAAGGAACATTTGCATCCTGAAGGAGCAGTGCTCCGAAGGCTAGTGATTCGAAACAAACCTGTTGGACTTTAACCTGGCGCTATAGGACTTCTTACAATGTTATGGGTGGTCTGCGATTCCCCGAACTCAAAAGCTACAAATAGCTGAATCAACTGTTCATTCTACTGGAAATTAATGCTCATGGGGGCCTTCTGAGGTCTAACCACCCCCCCCCCCCCCCCCGTTCAGATTCCAAGGGTGCTGTGTTCCTAGAAGCAGCACAGACCTTGATTAATTCTATAGTTTTCAAGCTCTCAGATCCCAAGTTGAGTGGCACCCGACCGTTTCCTCTTCATTTGCCTCATTGGTGTCTTCAATTATTTTCAGCAGTGCTGATGTTCTGCGCTGGAAGGCTCAATCCCCTTCCAGCTGCCTCTTAAGCTTTCAACATTCGTTCACCCATTGCTTGCCTGTGTCTTTCCCAAGATGGCATTTGATGTTTGGCGGGACAATGGTCTGTTTCCACCGATGCCTGGGACGGTGGGGATTATCTTATGGAAGGGGTGGGTAGGGCGGGATGGTTGGACAGCCTGGGCCTGTATCCATTGGAGGTTAGCGGATTGAGAGGCAGTCGTACTGAAACAAACAAGATCCTGGGGCGATCCTGAGGGTGGATCCCGTGTGGGGAAGGGGGGGGGGTACACAGTTTAAAAATAAGGGGGTCTCCCATTGAAGACAAATGTAACAATAATGATCACTTATTGTCACAAATAAGCTTCAATGAAGTTACTGTGAAAAGCCCCTATTTATTTATCCAGAGAGTCTTTGGAATTCTCTTCCCCAGAGGCAGGGTTATTTATAGAATCAAAACCATCAAATCCCTACAGCGGGAAAGGAGGTCGAATGGCCTACTCCTGCTTCGAGTTTGTATGTTCGTATGTATATATGTTTGTATGTACACATGTTCGTATGTATATCTGTTTGCATGTACACATATTTGCATGTATATATTTGTATGTCCATATGTTTGTATATATGCATGTATGTATGTACATATGTTTGTATGTATATTTGTTTGTATGTACATATGTCCATATATATATTTGTTTGGATGTACATATGTTCATATGTATATGTGTTTGTATGTACACACGCTCCTACATATATGTGTGTATGTACATATGTTCATACGTATATATGTTTGTTTGGAATCAGTGGTAAAGGCAATCCATTTGTAGTAGGGTTGACGATGGTGGTTTTCATGTTCCCCAGAAAGTAAAGCCATTTTAGTGCAGTGGGAGTCAGAGTCAGATCAATGATCCCTCTAGAGTTCCAACCTGCCCAAAACTGAAATTCTGTTGTGTGGAGACAACGCTGCCACCATATGTACAGGTAGCACGTGAGGGTTGTGGCAGTGAGCTTATGGTTGATGCTGCAGTGGTCAACGCTGCCTGGTGTGACTCAGGTGCCCGACTCTGGTATGGCAGTCCCTGCTGCATTTGTTTCGGAGGAAGTCAGTGTGCTGAGAAAGTGATGCACCTACTGAAGCAGATGGAGGGTGAGCACCTCACTAGTTGGGAGCTGCCCGATTTGAGGTGGGTGGTGGGTTCGACCAGTGGGTATGATGGTCTTTCTTACGGAATGGAAGAGCCCATAGCACCTGCACTCTGTGCCAATTGATCTGGGTTTAACACTCGTAACCACTCTCTCCTGTGTTGTGTTAACGCAACGAAACTGGAGTGTCCTCTCCAGAGCGTTATAGAGACCCTGGGCTGCCCAAATATCAGGGGCTCCCTCTCAACCTCATTGGTTAAGTTCAAAGGAAAGCAAAGCACTATGTTTGGCATCGGTTTAGCTTGAGAATTTCCAGAAAGATAACACATTTAGACTTCAGTCCACCTTTGATCTCCACTCTAGATTTTATGTCACGGTTTACTCCCTTAACCTTCATCCCTCCTGCAGATATCCACAAGGCAGTGAAGCAATTCACCCAGAGCTGGGAGTCTGGTCAGTGAGTGCCATGACATGTCCACATTTTGATAATTAGCCTGGCCGCTGCATGTCTGGGAGGCCAAACCTCCTCCGAGCTGCTCTGCAGCTTCAGCCTGGGACTCGAGGGATGTAATTTCTGTGTGACCCCCATGTGGAGGAGCAGCTGAGGACCTGCTGATGGACAGGCTATGTACTGACAGGGACAGGCTTACATATTAAGAACAAAGAACAAAGAAAAGTACAGCACAGGAACAGGCCCTTCGGCCCTGCAAGCCCGTGCTGACCATGCTGCCCGTCTAAACTAAAATCTTCTACATTTTCTGGGTCCGTATCCCTCTATTCCCATCCTATTCATGTATTTGTCCAGATGCCCCTTAAACGTCACTATCGTCCCTGCTCCCACCACCTCCGGCAGCGAGTTCCAGGCACCCACTACACTCTGTGTAAAAAAACTTGCCTCGTATATCTCCTCTAAACCTCGCACCTTAAACCTATGTCCTCTAGTAATTGACCCCTCTACCCAGGGGAAAAGCCTCTGACTATCCACTCTGTCTATGGCCCTCATAATTTTGTAGACCTCTATCAAGTCGCCCCTCAATCTCCGTCATTCCAGTGAGAACAAACCGAGTTTATTCAACCGCTCCTCATAGCTAATGCCCTCCATACCATGCAACATCCTGGTAAATCTCTTCTGAACCCTCTCTAAAGCCTCCACATCCTTCTGGTAATGTGGCGACCAAAATTGAACACTATACTCCAAGTGTGGCCTAACTAAGATTCTATACAGCTGCAACATGACTTGCCAATTTTTATACTCAATGCCCCGGCCAATGAAGACAAGCATGCCGTATGCCTTCTTGACTACCTTCTCCACCTGTGTTGCCCCTTTCAGTGACCTGTGGACCTGTATACCTAGATCTCTCTGACTTTTAATAATCTTGAGGGTTCGACCATTCACTGTATATTCCCTACCTGCCAAAATGCATTACCTCACATTTGTCCAGATTAAACTCCATCTGCCATCTCTTCGCCCAAGTCTCCAAACGATCTAAATCCTGCTGTATCCTCTGACAGTCCTCATCGCTATCCGCAATTCCACCAACCTTTGTGTCGTCTGCAAACTTGCTAATCAGACCAGTTACATTTTCCTCCAAATCATTTATTATATACTACGAACAGCAAAGGTCCCAGCACTGATCCCTGCGGAACACCACTGGTCACAGCCCTCCAATTTGACTCTCTTTTTCACATTGTTGCTAGCCAGGGGTGCGGCCAGGAAATGAGAACGAGCACACAAAAGCCAAAAGCATGCTCACTCTCCTCACCCAATAGGCACTACACCAGTACCAGTGTCATCATTTAAAGGCCTTGAGTTCAATCAATGCGCCGCCCCTTGAAAAGTGGCATAGTCTAGGAGAATGCTGCAAGCTGTATCCATGGCATCAGGCCAATGCCTGAGGTCTGCCCCGCGATGCTCCGTCCCCGACCGGCTGTGTTCCCGATGGCGTGGGACTCCCTTGGTCTCATCCGTCTGGAACTCAACGTGGCGGCTAAGGACTCAGTCCAGGTCCGCTACAGTCGGGGGAGAGCTGATCTGCGAGCAAGGGGGGGGGGCATTATTCAGGGCTGGGGATCCAGATCAAAGGAATGTCTTCACTTTGATAAAAACTTATTTTCATCAACTTTGTGAAAAGGGGCTTTTCAATTATTCTTAATTCCTCCCCTAGGAAGCCATAATGCACAGTCTTGTCCGCTGCGGCCACACAATAATAACAGGAATCATGGGAATATTGTATGATATGTACACTTTGCATTTTACTCAACATGCTTTCGTCCCACTTTCCAAAGGTGCCCGCGTGTTTAAAGCCAAAACAAGGATTAGAAACAGACGTTTCTTAAGTGAATATCGAGACCAAACAAGCCCAATATACAGAAGATTTGTAAAGGACTTCATTGAAGATGTAAGCCGCTTTTCATCATTAGCTCTTGTATGTGGAAAGAATGAAATAATGATTAATTGAGAAGAGAGATGAACCCAGTATGTATTTGTTTTTGTCGCTGTAAAAGAATGATGAGCCATTATTCGTGTGACCCGGATGAAATTATGATGAATACTCCGTGTGTTGAAATGCTCTGGTTGTTCTCTCCTCCCATATTAATGATGTGGAGATGCCGGTGTTGGACTGGGGTGAGCACAGTAAGACGTCTTACAACACCAGGTTAAAGTACAACAGATTTGTTTCAAATCACTAGCTTTCGGAGCCCTGCTCCTTCCTCAGGTGAATGAAGAGGTATGTTCCAGAAACATATTCATAGACAAAGTCAAAGATGCAAGACAATGCTTTGAATGCGAGCATTTGCAGGTAATTTAGTCTTTACAGATCCAGAGAGAGGGGTAACCCCAGGTTAAAGAGGTGTGAATTGTCTCAAGCCAGGACAGTTGGTAGGATTTTGCAAGCCCAGGCCAGATGGTGGGGGGTGGATGTAATGCGACATGAATCCAAGATCCCGGTTGAGGCCGCACTCATGCGTGCGGAACTTAGCTATAGGTTTTTGCTCGGCAATTCTGCGTTGTCGCGTGTCCTGAAGGCCGCCTTGGAGAACTCTTACCCGGAGATCAGAGGCTGAATGCCCTTGACTGCTGAAGTGTTCCCCAACTGGAAGGGAACATTCCTGCCTGGTGATTGTTGCACGATGCCCGTTCATTCGTTGACGCAGTGTCTGCATGGTTTTGCCAATGTACCACGCTTCGGGTAATCCTTTCCTGCAACGTAAGAGGTAGACTCCATCGGTCGAGTCGCACGAGTATGTGCCGCGTACCTGGCGGGTGGTGTTACCACATGAATCCAAGGTCCCGGTTGAGGCCGTACTCATGTGTACAGAACTTCTGTTCGCCGAACAGAAAGTTATAGCCAAGTTCTGCACACAGCAGTCCTCCTCACCGCACAGGACTCTTCAACCGACGTTATATACCAGATACATCGATGACATTTTTTTGCGAAGAATCACTGAAACGACTACACGATGACATCAATATGTTCCATCCTACCAACAGACTCACCATGGACTACTCTCCAAAATCAGTTGCATAACAAACCTGTTGGACCTTAACCTGGTGTTGTAAGACTTCTTACTGTGCTCACCCCAGTCCAATACCAGCATCTCCACGTCAATAGCAAAGGAAGGAAACTTGAGGTTGGGAGGGAGCAGAACAGCAGAAGAAAATCTGGGTCCAATCTTTAGTCACTGACTAATTATGTTTCCTTTCAGTTGGTCAGCAGGTTATCCTCAAGATTGAGACGTCTACACCAGCTGTTCAGACTGAGAATTCTCATAATTGGTCTGATTCCAGGGAGTGTGACTGTAGATTTTGACATTGTGTTGTCAACGGATGAAAATGTCACTTTGAGCGAAACTAGAGAAATATTTACCGATTCCTTAAGCAAGAGTACACAGTTTGACATTGATCTTGGAAACACGACTCTGGCAGGTAAGGACAACGACATTTCAATCAATGTAAAACGGCAGCAGATATATCCAGGTGGTACAATATAACATAAGAACAAAGAGCAGCACAGGAACAGGCTCTTCGGCCCTCCAAGCCTCTACCATTCATGCTACCACCCTTGGCCAAAACTCTCAGTACTTCCTATCTCTCTGTTTCTTTGTCTCTTCCTTTGGTCCAATCCTTTTCTGTTGCCCCATCATTAGTTGCTGTGCCATCACCTACTGAAGTGATTCCACTTTGGAATTTCCACCTAAAGTTCCCCTTCCCATCCACCTCCCCCTTGTCCAGGTTATTTAAAATAGCCCATTAAACCCAACTCTGTTTTGATTACCTCACCTAACATCTCCTTTTCCTCTGTATCCTATTTTGTCTGAATGTGCCTCTGAGAAATACAAAAGAAAAAAGACCAATACAGCATAGGAACAGGCCCTTCAGCCCTTCAAACCTGCGCCAAACATGTGTCCTATCTAGACAACCGCCTGTAACCTTCTATACCCTGTCTGTTCATGTCCAGATAAGTCTTAAAGGTCGCTAATGTATAGGCTTCAACCATCTCACTTGGCAATCATTCCAGGCCACCATCACCCTCTGTGTAAAAAACCTCCCCCCACTCATCGCCACTGAACCTATCCCCCCTCGCTTTAAACTTGTGGCCCCTTGTAATTTTCAATTCCACCCTGGGAAAAAGCCTTCAGCTGTTCACCCTATCTATACCTCTAATCATTTTGTAAATTTCTATCAGGCCCCCCCCCCCCCGCAGCCACTCTGACGCAGACATGGGGAGGACATGCAGATTCTACACAGACAGTGGCCCAAGCCGGGAATCAAACCTAGGACCCTGGAGCTGTGAAACAACTGTGCTAACCACTGTGCTACTGAGTTGCTCCAATCTATATGCAGTTTAAAGTCACCCATAATCTCAGGTGTTCCGTTTTCACATTCATCTCTGATTCCCTGTCTAATGCTATTCTCAACAGTACCATTGCAGTTTGGTGGTCTGTAAACCACCCCTACAAATGTTTTTTGCCCCTTGGTGTTTCTTAACTCGACCCAGGCAGATTCCACATCATCTGTACTAATATTTTTCCTCAATATTGTATCAATATTTTTAATCAATGATGCAACTCCACCACCTTTTCCTTTCTGTCTGTCCTTCCTAAAAACAAAATAGCCCTCAATGTTTAGTTCCCATCCTTGGTCACCTTGGAGTGATGTCTCCATAATCCCAACTATATCCCAACTAGGGGCTGGTTTAGCACAGTGGGCTAAACAGCTGGTTTGTAATGCAGAGCAAGGCAGCAGCATGGGTTCAATTCCCATACCAGCCTCCCCAAACAGGTGCTGGAATGTGATGACTAGGGGCTTTTCACAGTAACTTGATTGAAGCCTACTTGTGACAATAACCGATTATTATTAGATCATATCCATTTGCATCCATTGGTGCAACAAATTCATCCATTTTATTTTGAATGCTCCGCGCGTTCAGGTACAAAACATTAAGGCTGGTCCTTTTAATGGAGCTTGTCCTGTCCTTACTATTTTCTAGTGTTACTATCTGATTCAGGCCCTTGATTTCTCTGCCTATCATTTTTTCTATTCTCCTTTCTGTCTTTTTCTCTTGTTATCGATTCCCCTTGCTCTGAATCCTTACATAGGTTCCCATCTCCCTGCCATATTAGTTTAAACACTCCACAACCACTCGAGCAAGTATCCCCCAACCAGTCCCGGTCCTGCCCAGGTAACCCGTTCAGTTTGTCCCCTTTACGTTAAGCATTACTCCAGTTTCCATTACGTTTAACATGACTCTAACCAGTGGGGAGTTTCCCCTGATTCCCAGAAAGCCAATTTTGCTCGGGCTCCTTAATTCCACGCTCAGTCAAATGCAGTCTTGATGTGAAGGACGGTTATTCTCACACCACCTCTGGAATTCAGCCCCTGTCCCCACATTTGGACTGAAGCTGAGTGACTCTGGGAGAATCCAAATTGAGCATCAGTCAGTAACGTATTGCTGAGCAAATGCCACTAGATGGCAGTGTCCACAGCACCTTCCATCATTTTGCTGATGAAATTTTAAAAGATGAAATGAAAATCGCTTATTGTCACAAGTAGGCTTCAAATGAAGTGACTGTGAAAAGCCCCTAGTCGCCACGATCTAGATTAGACTGATGGGTGGTGGGATGGGGGAGGGGGATGGGGGGGGGGGGGGGGGGGGAGGTGGCAGAGGAGGAGGGGACCATTACCTGGATTAAAGCTGTCGTGCGTTTTTGGGCAGGACACACATGATCAGGCAGATGGCACTGTTGTAGCTGTACTGGAACAACAACATGGTTGGGCCTCGGCGAGATCTGGAGCACAACTCTCCAGTACTCTGTACTCCTGGAATGTAGTCAGGTCCCACAGTCTTTGCCGAATGCAATGCCTTTCTCCCTTTCATGATATTATGTGGAGTGAATCGATTTGACTGAAATCTGACATCTATAACAGTCAGGACCTCAGGAAGATGCTGGGACGGTACTTTTGGCCAAAGATGGTTGCAAGTTCTTTTGCACTGATGTGCTTGTCTCCGCCAACATTGACAATTGGGATATGTTGCTCCTCTGGTTAGCTAATCAAATGTCTATCATCATTCACAACACGTCAGGACTGCCGTTTACTGAACTGAGTAACCTATTCCTGTTCTTGTACTGTCAGGAAAGTTGCAACAGTAAAAATAGAAAGATCAGGTGGTTTTAGTTTAGACGGGCAGCATGGTCGGCACAGGCTTGGAGGGCCGAAGGGCCTGTTCCTGTGCTGTACTTTCCTTTGTCCTTTGTTCTTTGATAAAGTGGGGGTGATTGAACGAATAGGCTTTCTCTTATATTCTGAACAAGAATGGTGCTATCAGTCCACATTGGATTGAGGCTGGGAGGACTTGTTGGTCTTTATTGAAACGTACTAATTCTTTAATTCATTTTAAGAAAATAATTTGCAAAGGAATCCATTTTCCAACACAGATCTTTCCCTTTTCATTACAGACAGAGACAGCTGCCAGTCAGGGCTGAATGACTGTTCAGGCAATGGAACTTGTATGAGACAGAACGCAACCTACACCTGTCAGTGTAATGCTAGGTTCAATGACACAAGCCCCAGTGTACCTGGAAGGATGTGTGAAGGTAGGCCAGAGCCTGAGTTTAATATTGATTTTAATCATTGGGTTTGTATTGATTCCAGGAGGCGCGGATTAAAGGGCCAAACTGGTTTCATCATAGCATTTACAGTGCACAAGGAGGCCATTCGGCCCATCAGGTCTGCACCGGCCCTTGGAAAGAGCACCCTACCAAGGCCCACACCTCCACCCTATCCCCACCCAAACTTTTTTGGACATTAAGTATAATTTAGCATGGCCAATCCACCTAACCTGATAGAATCACAGAGTCCTTACCAGGCAGAAGGAGGCCATTTGGCCCATCGAGTCTGCACCAACCCCTCTTGAAGAGCACTACCTAGGCCCATGCCCTCTCTTTACCCCCATAACCCAGTAACCCAACTTAGCCTTTTGGACATTAAGGGCAATTTAGCATGGCCAATCCACCTAATCTGGACATCTTTGGACTATGGGAGGAAACCGGAGCACCCGGAGGAAACCCACGCAGACACGGGGAGAATGTGCAAAGTCCACACAGCCACCAAGGTCGGAATTGACCCCGGGTCCCAGGCGCTGAGAAGCAGCAGTGCTAACCACTGTGCCACCGTGCCGCCCAACATGTCAGGACAGTTTTGGTTCATCCCAAAACTGACAATAAAGTCGCTACTGCGGCACACAAAACAAACGTCTCGGCCCAGGACTATCGGGAACTGTTGGTCCGGGTCTGGGAGCTAAATTTAAAGGTCTTGCTGATGAATCCAGCTGGGTGGGCCTCTGCCTGCTTACGTGGTAAATTGTACTCTATGTAGCCCACAGAGAGATCAATCAGCGACCCCTCATGGTCTTATGAGTTTTATCACATCCGTCCCCCACTCAAGTCCAGATCATTCCCTCTGCTGTCTCGGTGGCGTGGCTTCATACGTCACTTGGCTCAAGGCCTCAAGTCAGCCGCATGTTGAGCCGAATTGAAGAGGCGCGAAGCAGACTGGAGATCGTCGCTTCCTTGATGAGTGCCGAAGGGCACAGATGAAGACTCATACTTTGTCAGAGGATCAGTCTCCCCAGTCTCCATTTTGGATACTGAGTCTTCATCTTCGGAGGGAGTGACTCTCGGGACTCCCACAGGCTGAGTCTCCACACCCGAGGTGGCCACAGTGAGTGTCAAAGGTGTTGTCTCTGCGGGAGACAATTTGACTGGAGTGAGTTCCCTGCTTCTCAGGTGGTCAATGTGTTTCTTTATGGTCTTACCTCGGACTTTAACCTTGTGAGAAACCGGACCAGTCTTTCCCAGCACGACCCCTGCGATCATTGAGATCCATCTCCAAAGTTCCGCACGTGGACGACATCCCCTGTTCTAAAGTCCTTTTAGGTATTCTGTTGTTGTCATTCCTTTCTTGGGTCTCCTGCTTTGACTCCGTCTTCCTCCCAAGTTGGGAAGCAGCAGGCTGAGCTTGGTGCACAGTCGTCGCCGCATTAATAAATCGGCTGGTACGTCTCCCATCATTGTGTGCGTAGTGATTCTGTAATCTAAGAGGAACTGGGCCAATTTCATACCCAGGGAAACAGCTGCTTCTTCATTCCGGTTTCGAATGTTTGAACTGCCCGTTCGAACCAACCATTAGATGATGGATGGTCCAGCACCATTCGGATGTGTTTGATGCCACTTGAAATTCTCCACTGGTAAAGCGGGTACTATTATCGGACCCCTGGTATGTTGTGGGTACAGGAACTTTTTTTTAAAGAATATTTTTATTTACTTATAAATTTAGGGTACCCAATTCATTTTTTCCAATTAAGGGGCAATTTAGCGTGGCCAATCCACCTACCCTGCGCATCTTTGGGTTGTGGAGAAGAAACATGCTTGAATCCACTTTGTGGATATTCGCAACGTATCCAGGAAGTTTAATGTCATGATGACTCCTTCCAATACCGGCAGAGGGGCCAAACTCGTGGGCAATGAAAGGCGACTCAGGGCAGCCATATTGGTGATGTATGTCCCTGGAATGGTTGCTCAAATCAATATTCAGAAGCTGCTGGCCCAACATTGGAACTGAGGCAAGTGGATAGGGTTTTTGGAGGTGGGGGGGGGGGGGGGGGGGGGGGGGGATCGCTTTGTCCTCTTTAAATAGACCCAGTAGGAGCTTATGGTCTGTTATGATTGTCAAATGTTGGCTGTAGACATACGGACAAAATTTTGTCACCCCAAAAATGACAGCCAATCCCTCTTTCTCAATTGGAAAGGGCGTCTTTCCACATCTGCCAATCGTCCCATCGATTGGAAAGGACTACCCTTACTCCATATGGAGAGGCATTGCACGTTAACACCACTTATCTCTTGGAGCCATGATGAGCTTGGATGTTCGAAGATAGTAGCTGCTGTTTTACCTTCACAAAGACTTCTTCCTTCAATGTCTGCTACGGCCACCTCTGGTGTTTTTTTTAAACAGTGTTTGCAGGGGTGACAATGAAGTGGCCCAGTTTAGGATAAATTTCCCACGGTAATTTACGTGACCTTGGAACAATTTTTATTCTGTTGTCTTAGTCAAGGGTCAGTACCTCTTTGATGGCCTTAACTCCTCCACGCAATGTAGACCTTTTCTATCGACTTGGTGCCCTACGTAAGTCACCTCGCCTGCCTGGAACACATGATTTCCCCGCTTGAGATGGACGCCTGTGTCTGAAAGCATCTCAAGGCATCTCCAGACCTCCTGCAGGTTGTCTCGGAGCTCCTTTTCTGTGACTCCTGCAATTAGTACATCGTCCAAACATACTGCCACTTCAGATAACCCTTGGAGAATATGCTCCATTACACGTTGAAAGATGTCACACGACGATGAATCTCCAAAGGGCCGACATGTGTATTTGTATAAACCCTCATGGCCTTTGATCACCATATACTTTCTGAACAACTCGTCTAGTTCTAACTGCAGGTAGGCATAGCTCATGTCCAGTTTGGTGAAGGATTGACCTCTCACAGTTTGGCATAGAGACCCTCTATGCGTGACATAGGGTACAACCCCCAGCGGGCAGGCCTCAACACGGGAAATTGGATTCTACGAAACCCTTGGGGGGGGGGGGGAGAACAATCGCTGATCTCCCGTGGTCCTTGTGAGGGTTGTCACAGGGTTAAAATAACTTTTACAACAAGTGACAGTTTTGACCGAATTCTTGTTTCAGACATTGATGAGTGTGAGATTGGGGACCACTCATGCTCTGAATTAGCTGTCTGCACGAACACTCCAGGAAATTTCTCGTGTCGTTGTTCTGAAGGAACTATAGATACCAATCCAGCAAACCCAGGAACACAGTGCACAGGTAAAGATCAGAGCTGTTTAAACCAGGAGTGGTGAGATACTGAGGAACGTGAATATGTTTCAACACGAATCTAGGCAATATTAATATGTGAATATTTTACATGTTTATCTTATATTAATCTTACCACCATTTTAAAGCTCCATTGCCTGTTTAAACTAGATAAATGAATGACTTGCTAAAACTAATAGAGGAATGTCAGGAGGAATATTATAAAATGATAGACATTTTCAAGGAAGAGACATTCGTCCATAATAACTGTGCTGGCTCTTTGAAATAATCCCCAATTAGCCTCATAGGCCAGCCCTTTACCCAGTCCCCTGAAATATCGTCCTGTTTGATTATATAACTATCTCCTGGTTTTTCAAACATTTTTTCAGGGGGATTAGAAATGACTGGTAGGGTCAGCATTTATTGCCCTTGAGGAGATGGTGGTTTCGAAGAGGCTACTCACAATCCTGTGCTTAATCCTTGTCACCAGTATAATAAATCTAGGAAGCGCAAAGAAAAGGGCCAATCTGCGTTATGAACAGTTGTAGGGATGTGATAAAAGTGCTAAGAGGGAGGGAGTTCTAGAACGTTGAGCCGTCTCTGTGAAGGAGTGGCGATATAGTTCCAAGTCAGGATGGTGTGTGACTTGAAGGGGAATTTTCAGGTGGTGGGGTTTTCATGTGGATGCTGCCCTGGTCCTTCTAGGTAGTAGATGTCACAGGTTTGGAAGGTGCGGTTAAAGGAACTTTGGCAAATTGCTGCATGTCACGTTGTTGATGGCACACACTGCGACCACTGTGTATCAATGGTGGAGGAAGTGAATGTATACTGATGTAAAAATGAAATGAAAATTGCTTATTGTCACAAGTAGGCTTCAAATGAAGTTACTGTGAAAAGCCCCTAGTCGCCACATTCCGGTGCCTGTTCGGGGAGGCTGGTACGGGTACTGAACCCGCGCTGCTGGCCTGCTTTAAAAGCCAGCTCTTTAGCCCTGTGCTAAACCAGCCCCTGGTTTGCACCCAGTAGTGCAATATCTCAACAGGTCTGGCAGCATCGGTGGAGAGAGAACCAGAGATAACGTTTCAAATTGAATATGACTCTTCATCGGAACACCATTTCTAATCATTGGGTGGAAGTAACTTTTACTCCAAGTGACAATTTTGATCTAATTCTTGTTGCAGACATTGACGAGTGTCAGACTAGGAACAACACGTGCTCGGATTTGGCTGTCTGCACGAACACTCCAGGAAAGTTCACATGTAATTGTTTAGAAGGAACTAAAGATACCAATCCAGCAAACCCAGGAACACAGTGCACAGGTAAAGATTTGAAATGCATAAACCAGGAGTGGTTGATATTTTTGACATTAGCTAGGTGTCCTGTTATCACATCCTTTAGGACAGACTTCAACATGCTCCCTACAACTAATGTTGGGCTGATTGGTCTGTCATTCCCGGTTTTCTCCCTCCCTTTTTTTAAATGGTGGGGTTGCATTTGCTACTCTCCAATCTGCCGGGACTGTTCCAAAATCTACAGAGATTTGGAAGATGACAATGAACACATCCACAATTTCCATGGCCGCCTCCTTTAATGCCCTGGAATATACATTATCAGGCCCTGGGAATTTATCTGGCGTGATTCAACGGGACACAACAGAGTCCCTTTTCAGACGTGTATAGCGTTTTGTTGACCTAGGCAGGGAACGCTCCATCGAGGCCGCACTTTAGTTATTTCCTGCACCGGCAAGCTCAGTCACCAGTGCAGGAAAAGTACTCGGGGATCAGAGCACCATTTGTAAAGGCTGCCCTGATCCTTCACATCCCCTCAACGACCCCACTGCGGCCTCAGTACCCCCCCCCTCCCCCCCCCCCCCCCCCCCCCCCCCCCCCCCCCCCCCCCCCCACTGTACCCAACATACCTCTTTGTGGGTCTTCAAACCCCTCCTCACTTCATCTGTTACGGGCAAGGCATCTTGGCCCTGACCCCTGGCACGGGCAACCTGGGCACCTTGGCACTCCCAGCCTAACATTCTGGCAGTGCCACCAGAACACCCTGGCAGTGCCAAGGTAACACTGCCAGGGTGCCCTGGTGCTAGTTTCAATGTGCCAGGTTTGCAATGCCAAGATGCCCAGGTGCTAGCAGGAATGTTATGGCACCGCACTGCTAATGCATGTACGACCACCTGGGGGTCTCTAATGGTCTGGGTGATTTCCCCCCCCCACCCCAGGTGCTGTTATGCCGGTCCGTGTTTGTGTAGGCCAGTTGAACAGCACCCTGGTGCGGTCCCCCAGGCTCGGCCATTAGGTCCCGGGTCCCAAGAGAATCCGACGCGGACATATTTAAATGAGCATAATGGCACACTCTAATATTCTAATCTGGTTCTGGCCCAGTGAGGATAAGATCCAGATCGTTACATAAGTTTCAAGAGTCACGAGCCTCGCAAGATTCAACGGACTCGTCGTGACGAGACTTCTAAATCACCCCCGACTTTCAGTCACATTCATTTCCCTAGCACTTTATTTTTTTTTTACCATACTGATTCTCATCAATTCCTTCTCCTCACGAGGCCCTTGGTTTCCTAGTATTTCTGGGAAGTTATTTGTGCCATCTTATATAAAGACAGAGCTAATGTTGTTGTTCAAATGTTCCGTCATTTCCTTATTCTCCATTATAAATTTCCAGTTTCAAACTCTAAGGGGCCTACATTTGGCTTCACAATTCTTTTTCCATACTTATGGATGCTTTTACAGTCTGTGTTACATGGTTGGGCTGTTTTTCCTGTTGTGTTTTTGTGCCAGAAAGAAATGTAAAACTGTTGCAATGCGTGCATTCATTGTTTGAATATTAGCCATTGCCTACCCACCATCATACCTTTCATTGAAGTTCCCAGATCCATTGTAGCCAATTCGTACTTTTGTAATTTCCTCTGTTTGGATTCAGGACCCTGGTTTTGGATCGGGCCTCTTCACTTTCCATCCCAATGAAGAATTCCATCATGTTGTGGTCTCTCTGGGCAGCACGGTGGCCTAGTGGTTAGCACAACCGCCTCACGGCGCTGAGGTCCCAGGTTCGATCCCGGCTCTGGGTCACTGTCTGTGTGGAGTTTGCACGTTCTCCCCGTGTCTGCGTGGGTTTCGCCCCCACAACCCAAAAATGTGCAGAGTAGGTGGATTGGCCACACTAAATTGCCCCTTAATTGGAAAAAATAATTGGCTAATCTAAATTTATAAAAAAAAAAAAAAATGTTGTGGTCTCTCTTCCATGAAGGAAGATTATTAACAACAAGATTACAAACGAACCCCTTCTCATGGTATCCTGTTCCCCAGTTGCATCCTCGATGTGCTGGCCGAAAAAAAACCCAATCTTGCCCTCATTAGATTTGCCTCTGATTACTGTAGCAAGGTGATGATAAGCAGTCACAGATAGCTGGCAGCCGGGGCCATATGTCCATTCAGATAAAGGAATTTGTATAAGACTGAACAAACTTACACCTGTCGCTATAATGCTGAGTTTAGAGATACAAGGATTGGTGCGCCTGGAGGTATTTGTGAATATAGGACATGGTGTGAAGTTAACAGGACTTGAAGTCACCAGGTTAATCTTTTACTCCCAGTGACAGTTTTGATTTAATTCTTGTTTCAGACATTGACGAGTGTCAGACTGGGAACAACACGTGCTCTAATTTAGCTGTCTGCACGAACACTCCAGGACGTTTCTCGTGTAGATGTTTCCAGGGGATTATAGATAGCAATCCAGCAAACCCAGGAACTCAGTGCACAGGTAAAGATCTAAACGGTTTGAAGCAGCAGCGATTGCAGAGTCTGAAATATTGAAGGCAGTAGAGTTTCAGGCAGGGTTGTAATGGGAATATGGGTGGCGGAAGGGAGCTTGTTCTTTGCATTACATTTTGGGGCTCACCCCAATTCTGACAATTTCCCGTGCCATTCTGAAATTCACAAATTCCCAGCCGGCCAAAGCAGGAGCGGCTTCTGCAAGGTCCAGGTGACCCAGTTGACTGAAGACCATGGCGCGGATTGAAAGTCAAACAGAGAGTGAAGACCTCGACACCAGCTCCGTTGCAGTTACAGGAAGAAAACTATCATTGTAACAAGATAAACGCCGCAAATCACTTTAAAATACGAGGGTTAGTTTTCTGACTAAATGCACCCAGCAGGTAGATTTTGGAATGGGAGACGGTCTCGGTGGGGGAGGAGTGGGGGAGGGGAGGCAGAGAATCAGGAGGTCTGTATTTTTACCTAGAGCACTACTAAATGTGCAGCTGGTAGGCCCATGCACTTCTATCTGCTGAAAGCAGTCATAGCTCCTGTTCTGAGCTTAGTGAAGGCTGCGGGCCGTGAAGGTAAATATTCATGGATTGCAGGTAAAACTGCCCTGAGGGTCAGAGGAATGGTCTTTGATAGCTTTTAGTGTTCTTCTTCAGCCTGATGTGGCTCTTGTTTTCCCTCTCTCTCAGTGAGTCAGAGCACTGTACTGTGCTCTTCTTCTTTCCTCAGTTTAAAACCTGTGTCTTGCTGCTATCCCAGATATTTGGTGGTGAGGGGGCTGGGAGGAGACAGTCTGGGGAAGTAGAGGACAGCCCATGTTGGACGTCTCCTGATTCATGCCCACAATGGGAAACCCCATTGGCCAGCTACTGGGACGGAGAATCCTGCTGCCGGCGGGGGGGGGGGGGCGTCACACTAGAAAACGGGTGCAGTGGGACGGAGAACCCCGCCCATTGTCCCAGGAAGAGGTGAAATATGGAACGAGCTACCCCAGGAAGTGGTTGAGGCAAATAACTCGGATGCTTTCAAAATTAAACTTGAAAACCAGGCGAGAGAAGCCTCGAGCACAATGACATGCTGAAAGGCTGAGATATTTTACGCTGAATATTCTACCCACAAGAAGCCCATTGATGCAATTTGCATGAATAGAGATCACCACATATGATTATGAAAATTAGTGCCTCACACACGCTTCCCTTACAAAAAAAAGCTGACCAACCCATTAATCTTAATTGCAAATTACCACAAGGATTATGTGTTTCATTTCTTCACATGCTCTCTTTCTCGCTTGGGAAATAGGCGCAGGAGGTATTAGAATGATTAGAATGCTGGTTGTTAACCTGTTGAACTGCATTGGTCAAGAGTTCCTGCAATGGATGAGAACCCAGTACATTCTGACTGAGCCGTGAGGCTAAATTTTGATGGGGGGAAGGGGGAGGGAGAGGCGGGGAGGGGGGTGGGAGAGGCGGGGAGGGGGGTGGGAGAGGCGGGGGGAGGAGAGGGGGAGGAAGGAGAGAGGGAGGGGGGGGGAATTCAGAAAGCCCATCAAATGCACACTTCCGTAAAAAATCTGCAGTCTGTCCCACTACAGCATCAAACTACCTCAGGTTTGTTTTGTTCCCTACCCTACCTGGACAGTCTTTCTGAGCATCGATCAGCCTTTTAATCTGAGAGCGTACATCCTGACATCAACCTCCATCTTGACATTTGCC
The DNA here is from genome assembly GCF_902713615.1 of Scyliorhinus canicula. Lineage (NCBI taxonomy): Eukaryota > Metazoa > Chordata > Chondrichthyes > Carcharhiniformes > Scyliorhinidae > Scyliorhinus > Scyliorhinus canicula. Next base: position 17,884,253 of record NC_052152.1, on the reverse strand, counting down.
GGTTTAAACCCATATTCCTACATCCTCCAACTTAGTGTGAAATAGTGATCAGCGTTATCTTTTTCAGCATTAAATGCATCTAATATGGTCGTGCATTGTTTAGTTCTTCTCAAGGATTAAGTTAAGATTTACCCAGGCAACCCTCATCACTCAATCATTCAGCACAAAATAAGGCAAACATATATTAAATGATTGTGAGTGTAAGTGTAATTGTTATTGGTGTAGAAGTGTTAACATTCAATAATCAGCTGACCCTTGAGCACAATTCTTGCTCGGTATCGACTAAAATCTCATTTTCATTTACCTACAGACCCTGTTACTTGTTTCAGCAGTACTGGCAATATTTGTGATTTGTCCAGCTGCATGATATCTACAGTCAGCAGCTGCAACAGTAAGTGGATTTTATCTTTGCTGGTCCTTCACTATGATGCAAGCCAGGTGCTCTTCAATTTCCGCTCTCATTGTCCGTGCCAGGAATGAAACACATTTCTCTCTTAGAGCTTTTAGTATAATTACAGGCCAGTTGCTATAATAAAGGAAAGTGGGTCATGAGTTAATGAGGACGCTGAGACATGCTTACTGAGGATTAGGATTGATCAATTGCCTCAATTGGCACTTGGCTTACACACATGCCACCAATATGGGCAGCACGGTAGCATAGTGGTTAGCACAATTGCTTCACAGCTCCAGGGTCCCAGGTTTGATTCCCGGCTTGGGTCACTGTCTGTGCGGAGCCTGCACGTTCTCCCCGTGTTTGCGTGAGTTTCCTCCGGGTGCTCCGGTTTCCTCCCACAGTCCAAAGATGTGCAGGTTACGTGGATTGGCCATGCTAAATTGCCCTTAGTCCAAAATTGCCTTTCGTGTTGGGTGGAGTTACTGGGTTATGGGGATAAGGGTGGGGGTGTGGGCTTGGGTAGGGTGCCCTTTCCAAGAGCCAGTGCAGACTCGATGGGCCAAATGGCCTCCTTCTGCACTGTAAATTCTATGATTCAACATGGAAGAACTGCCATTTACTCATTGATTTGCCAGTGAATCTGGCAAACCTGCTTGGGTGGCGCAGCCATCTTAGTGAGACTGGTGCCCAAGGAGCTAGCACTGGCTCCCACTGGCACAATGTTTAGCACTGCTGCCTCACAGTGCCAGGGACCCTGGTTCAATTCCAGCCTTGGGTCGCTGTCTGTGCGGAGTCTGTACGTTCCCCCCGTGTCTGCATGGGTTTCCTCTGGGTGCTCCGGTTTAGTCCCACAGTCCAAAGATGTGCAGGTTAGGTGGATTGGCCACGCTAAATTGCCCCTTAGTGTCCAAAAGGTTAGTTAGGGTTACAGGGATATGTAAGGGGGTGCTCTTTCAGAGGGTTGGTGCAGACTCGATGGGCCGAACGGCCTCCTTCTGCACTGTAGTGATTCTGTATGCTGTAACAAACGGCCGAAAGGTCGGTGAAAAGGAGCATTATTCAAAATGGATTACACATAGTACAAAAACTCTAAATGATACAAAGCTGAGTTAAAATTGTTAAAAGTCATCGGGAAGTTAATTTAGTGAACAAATGACAGAAGATGGTTTAACATAGTCTCCTTTGAAATTATTTACTTCCTTCAAAAAATAAATGGGGAGGGGGGGAGTGATGCCCTGATTTGAGGTCCTGAGGGAGATGTTGCTGATAGTGACTTTCACTGCTTGCCGATTACTCACAGCATCTTTAACAGGAATGGGACTGCTTCACGTGTTAATTCTTTCTTCCAAAATCTTGCACATGTTGTTTACAAATATCACTGGAAATATACATCCAAAGGATTCTCTGTATATGATATTGCTGCCTGAGGGAAATTTCCCCCAGTGTGAGTTGTACTTTTCCAATGATTGGAATTGAACCTTTTCTCATTCGGCATTTCAGTAGCAGCCCCACAGGTTTCAGAATCATTACTTATTTGCTGTACACCTGGCCTGGGACAGAACCTTCCTCTGGCTGTATCAGTTAATCCTTTCGTCTGAACAACTGAAACTTAAGCACAAACAGATAAGACACTGCACGATTTAGGACGTCATCCTCAATGCACTGGAACGTTTGAAATCTGAATAACCTCTTACTGCTCGGCGTTCATGTCTTGTACATTTAAGGCAGTTTGGTTTGTTGTTTGACTATTGAATTCTATTGTAAATTCATGCTGCAGTGGAATAGCTAATATTTTGTTATTGTTTGTGTAGGCAAAATTGCATTCCGAATGGAAGCGACATTGAGATCCACAGAGTTCTCCGATGACATGAAAAATCCCTCAAGTGAAGCTTACCGCAACTTGGCTGGCAATTTTACAAACGCAGTAAGTTCCGTTGCTGTTCTGCTTGCTTCCTTTTGTTAAAGAAAACAATCCCCAATCGTTAGATGCAATGGAGGTGATTTCCAGCTTGCATTCACCATCGGGGAGAATAACAGGTGGGCGGCACAGTAGCACAGTGGTTAGCACGGTTGCTTCACAGCACCAGGGTACCAGGTGCGATTCCTGGCTTGGGTCACTGTCTGTGCGGAGTCTGCACGTTCTCCTCGTGTCTGCGTGGGTTTCCTCCTGGTGCTGCGGTTTCCTCCCACAAGTCCCGAAAGACGTGCTTGTTAGCGAATTGGACATTTGGAATTCTCCCTCAGTGTACCAGAACAGGCGCCGGAATGTGGCGACCAGGGGCATTTCACAGTAACTTCACTGCAGCGTTAGTGTAAGCCGGCTTGTGGCACTGAAAAACGTTACTAATATTAACGACGGAAAATCCTGAGAATTGGGAAATGCGATTCTGTCCGGAGAGATCGCGTTTCCCGATTTTACATGCCCTTCGCCATTGATGTCACAAGGTTCACGCCCATGGGCGTGAGAACCTCATTAGAATGGATTTTAATACATTTTATTATAGGTACCTAGAACCCTGCCACGTGGACCCCGCCCCCCCACTCACTAAATAGCTGAACCTCGCTGACATAATGTCATGTGGGTGAGGCTTACAGCACCTTCTTAAAAATGAGATTCAATCGAGGGGATCCCTCAGGGGTCACAGAGATACATACAGCCCTCGGGGGGGGAGAGGGACATGCCCTGGAACTGCCCTCTGGCGCATGTCGGTACTGCTAGGGTGGCACTGCAGTTTAGCAGAGTGCCAACCTGGTAGTGCCGCCCTGGTAGTGCTGCCCTGGCAGTGCCAACCAGACAGTAGAAACCGGGCAGTGGCAATCAGTGCCAAGGGGTGGGCCCACGTGGGAGCCCCATGGTGGAGGGTTTACAGTTACCTGTGGTGGGGTCGGGTGTAGAGGCAGTGAGGGGAGAACTTGCAGGCACTGGGGGGGGGGGGGGGGGGGTGAGCAGGCAGTGAGGGAGGGATCGGCAGCCACACATCGGCGGTGTGCTGGCAGGGGGAATCACCGGGAGTGGGGGGGGGGGGGGGGCACCCCCGATACCTCTGTGGTGGAGGGGGCTGGACTGGAGGTGGGGGTGGGAGGGCATGGTGGGGGGCACGGAGGGGAGTTAGAGTTTCACTTCAGTGCTGACCAGGCGCCCTTTAAAGATGATGTCTCGATCTCGGTGGAGTATTTTGAGGTAACTGAACTGAATATGTGAAGCTAGTCTTGCTGGCTCTATCAGGCCCCGCCCCACCAGAGTGACAGCATAAATCCCTCCCACTCATTTTCTTTACTCAGAGTAGCTCCAGATCCGGAGAGAAATCTGGTCCGTGTAGCTGGAGAGCTACATGCCGATTTTCAGTCTGAGACTGACACTTGAGTTAGCACGCTTCTTCTTTGGCGGGTGAAAGAGCATTGAACATGTTCTCACACTCTGTACAGATTCCATTTACTCACTGCATTCTCTGTGTCTTGCCTTTCCTACTTATCATATTTCCTTTTCGCTCATGGTGGGTTGGGTGAGTTATTGGACGAGTGGTTGGAAGGGTAGGTGGATTGAAGGATGATTTGGAAGGACAGGCAGGTGAATAGGTAGATCAAAGAATGGGTTTCTGTATGGATGGCTGAATAATGGATGGATCAGTTGGTGGACAGATCGAGCAGTAATGGGTCGATGACTGGGTGGATGGATGGTCGGTAGATAGATGGGTGAGTGGGTGGATGGATAGATTGAATCCCAACTGGACGGGTAAGAAGATGGGTGAAGGATGTGATGAATGGAACTTTGAAGTGCGTCTTAGTGGACAGTAAATGATATTTGTATTTTGTTTTCAGGTTGTCCCAACTACACAAACCAATCTCAACGATGATAGTTTTAATATCTCCATCGTCGGTTTTCAAAATGGAAGTGTACTGGTACATTTTGTGGCTCTCTTAAACAATACCTCAAATGTCAACAGAAGCAGTCTACTGCGTGCTGTTGGTGCTGCAATAAAAACACTGGATAGTAATAGTTCAGTCTCCATAACAGGCAAGTATTATAAGAATTTACTTATATCATAGAGTCATAGATCATAGAATTTACAATGTAGAAGAAAGCCATTCAGCCAGTCGAGTCTGCACTGACCCTTGGAAAGAGCACCCTACCTGAGCCCATACCTCCACCCTATCCCCACCCCTCCACTCTATCCCCCTAACCCCACCTATCTACCTAACCTTTTTTGGGCACAAAGGGCAATTTAGCATCGCCAATCCACCTAACCTGCACATCTTTGGGCTGTGGGAGAACCGGAGCACTCGGAGGAAACCCACACAAACACTGGGAGAACATGCAGACTCCACACAGACATTGACCCAAGCCAGCCTTTGAACCTGGGACCCTGGAGCTGTGAAGCAACTGTGCTAATCACTGTGCTACCGTGCTGCCCATATGGTCAGTGCTCCCCTGTACTGCCTCCCTTGTTTCTTTTTTTGAGCTAAAAATGTCCTCCGCATGTCTCATCCACTTTGAATGTGTGTTTTAGTCAAGATTCAATCCCCCATCTTCTCCCGAACACATTCCTGGCCAGACCATAAAGGCATTGGGTGGGATTTTGTGGCCATGGAAATGGCGGGCATTGTCATGGGCAGGCTGGGAACAGTTTGAGCCAAATTGACCTCAGGCAGCGCTCTAAATGTCCTGTCCCTCCTGCGACAATGCTTGCCACTGGAACTCCTTCCCTCGCTCAATCTTTGCTTCCTCCTGACGCAAGTTGTTGGGAGCTGAACGGGAAACAAAGGCATCAGTCAGACGGAAAGAGAGAAAAGAGTGTGAGACTTTGGCAGCCCAGTGGCATATAAAGGAGTGAGAGAGAGAGGGGGAAGAGAGATTCCGACAGATGTCAGGGAGAAAATACAATTGAGAACTAGGCTGAAAATAGGTTGAGAGGGGAGGAGGAAAATAAGAGAAGCAAAGAGGGATTATGAAAAGTGAGCGGCAGCTAACAGAATGGAGTGTGAAGTCGACCATAGGCAAATACAAAATAAAAAAGGTAGTAAAAGGAGGCAAAGGGGTGACTGGGGACTGAAGTGGGGAATTATACACAGAGGCAGGGGGGATGGTTGAGATGTTAAGTGAATGCTTTACCTCAGTTTTTGACCAAGGAAGAAGTTGCCATCCAGTCTATGGTTAAAGAGAAGAAAAGTCACACATTAGAATCATTTAAAATTGATCGGGAGGAGCTGTTGGAAAATCTGTCAGTACTTAAAGTCGGTAAGACACCAGGACCAGATGAGATACATCCAATGATGCCGAGGGAAATTGGAGCGAAAATAGCAGAGGCACTCGTCACAATTTTTCAATCTTCGTTAGGCTTAGTTGTTGTTGGAGGAATGGAGATTTAGGAACATTACACGCTAGTTCAATAAAGCGCTTAAAGTTAAGCCCAACAGCATGGCGTGCATGTCAGTCAGATTAGTTTTGTTGGTTGGGAAACCCCCACAAGCACTAATAAAGGCATAGATTACAAGTGGGAAGGTTGTGTTGTTTAAGATACTAGTTCGGCCTCTGATGGGGGTATTGCATCTCGTCCTGGGTGCCGCACTTTCGGAAGGATGTGAAGGCATTAGAGGGTGAATGCAGACAAGAATGGTCCCAGGATGAGTTATGAAGATAGATTGAATCATAGGATTTCATAGAATTTACAGTGCCGAAGGAGGTCAATTGGCCCATCGAGTCTGCACCGGCTCTTGGAAAGAGCACCCTACCCAAACCCGCAACTCCACCCTATCCCCATAACCCAGTCACCCCACCCAACACTAAGGGCAATTTTGGATACTAAGGGCAATTTAGCATGGCCAACCCACCTAACCTGCACATCTTTGGACTGCGGGAGGAAACCGGAGCATTCCGGAGGCAACCCACGCAGACACGGGGAGAACGTGCAGACTCCGCACAGACGGTTGCTGGAATTGATCCCGGATCTCTGGTGCTGTGAGGCAGTAGTGCTAACCACTGTGCCACCAGCGTTAAAATCCAATATAGTATAATATGTTATAATGGTGGTGTGTGATGGAGTGGGTATTATTGAGGGTTTTTTTTCTATAGCTCTGTTAAACATTGTTCGTTAGATCCCAGCAGGAAAGGAGGTGGGATGGGAATCATCCCGGCCTGCCTTTGTTTAGCTTCTAATAGTCAATTTAGAGTGACTTTGAGTTACGATACTTGGAAACAGACCTGGTGTGGTCCATACTTAACAAGGTTTTCTTTTATTCTTTGTAATACTAACTGTTTCATGTGTTTTTCTAAAATTATGATAGGTTTTAATAGTTTCACATTATCTGTTTTAGGCACAACACAACTTGCGACTGCCCAACCACATACTGGTCCCACCGTGCAGTCTAATCCTGGGGCTGAGAACCCTGGGTGGAGAGTGGCTGTGATTGTTTTGGGCACTATCCTGGGCGCGGCACTGTTGGCAACCCTGGCAGCAGTTGTGGCCATAATCAATACAAAGAAAAAATCCAGGAAGTACAGCATAGAAACAGCTAACATCGTAAAACCAATCAGTTATTCAAATATATAACTGGATATGGTCTTCTCTTGACCCTTTTTCGTATCTTTGTAGGTTTTGCACAAAGCCTCAGTGACTAAATTGTCGACCGTGGCCAGAATTCTCCGGCTGTTGGGATTCTCTTCCCTGCCCACGGGTTTTCCGGTGGCGAGGGATGGCTTCAATGGGAAATCCCATGGACAAGCAGCGGGAAGAGAGAATCTCGCCGCCAGAGAATGGCGCGTCGCCAAGAATTACACGGCTCATTATCGGAGAATCCCACCCAGTTTCCTCAAGATTTGGATGCAATATTAGAAAACATTATAGTCTTCTGGGACATTCTAACCCTGCGCAGATACTGAAAGATTGTGCTTATATTAATGTTAAAAAAAAAAATCAAATGATGTTCAATAGTACTCAGCGCTTCCATTCGGTGTGTCTAATCTGTAAATGGTGGCAGATTATCTCTGTCAAACGATTTTTGGTGTTCATAATACCTCACAGCCCTGAGTACGTGCGGTTTTCAGTTGTCACGTTTCCAGTTGGGATTTGTGACCTTCAAGTAGCAGAAAACAACACACAAGCATGACCTCCCTCAAAGCCGTGGTCAGTGGATGCATCGCCTGGTTTGGCATCGAGCCGTGCAGACCGTAGCCAGAATCGCGATACGGTCCTGGTATGCGGCGACCTCACTGATCTCAGGCGATGTGTCAACGGCAGCAGCAGCACAGTTGTACTCACAAACCTCTAGGCCACGGAAGCTGAGGCAGGATCAGACTTGAATCATGCTCTTTGTTGTGGACAAGCCTTGGTCTCCTGACTTATGTATGAAGGATGACCATTTGTGGATGAGGTGTGTGGAGGGTTCCAACTCTCCAAGGAAAAGAGTGGAAAGAAAATGCAAGGAAAACACAACAGCACGAAGAGAAAACCAGTCAGCGGCCACACATTTGCAATGGAAGGGTGTTATGGACAAATGATTGCGGAATTATTTTGGTGCCAAATTATTCTTTGTACTTTGATTAAGTCTTCTAATGTTGAAAGAAATTGTATATTTCCTATTTTTCGATGCATTTTCTAAATTATTGCACCATTCTCATCAATAAATAAATAGATATATTTTTCTTGTACAATTTGAAATGTGCCTTTGAGAAATTCTTTGCAAAAGTTAAAAGAACTAATCTGAGGGTCGGTTAGTGGGGGCGGAGTTGCGGGGGACTTGTAACCCCCGTCGAACGTGAGCTGTTGCTTGGGTTCAAATTAATAAATTCTAAGATTATTGTTGAAAAGAAAAACATTTTGTTGAAGTTTTTCATCTTGAACTCGCCAGGGACAAATGCAAGAATGTCAAATTTCAAATGAATTTATATTACAGCAGTAAAGGGTGCTGGCTGGTTGGCAAGTCAATTATGATTGGCCAATGAGTTTCCATAGAAAAAGCAATGGGGAACTGTAGGCTTCCCAAGTTCCGGGTAATTCAGAAGAGGTGCAAAGCTTGAACACATTCCTTTTGTTTGAGAGAACGGATCCTTGTATTTTAAACATCCATGTGGGTATCATTGACCAGAAACTTAACTGAACTAGCCATATAAATCCTGTGGCTACAAGAGCAAGTCAGTAACTCACCTCTTGATTTTCCAAAGCCTGTCCACCAAGACATAAGTTAGGAGTTTAATGGAATACGCTCCACTTGCCTGGATAGGTGCTGCTCCTTAAGCACTCAAGAAGCTTGACACCATCCAGGACAAAGCAGCCCGCTTGATTGGCAGCCTTTCCGTAAACATTCACCTCCTCCACCACCGATGTGCAGTGGCAGCAGTGTGCAACATCCTCAAGGTGCACTGCAGCAACTCAACAAGGGTTCCTTAGACAGAGCCTTCCAAACCCATGGCCGCTGCCACCTAGATGGACAAGGGCAGCAGACACATGGGAACACCACCACCTGAAAATTTTCCTCCAAGCCACTCACCACCCTGCCATGGAAATATATCACCGTTATTTCACTGGTGCTGAGGCAAAATCCCAGAATTCCCCCCTAACAGCACTGTGGGTGTACCTACACCTCGGGGACTGCAACAATTCAAGAAGGCAACTCACAACCACCTCCTCAAGGGCAATTAGGGATGGGCAATAAATGCGGGCCTAGCCAGTGATATCCGCATCTCTGAATACAGAAAGAAGAGTAGCCATTAGACACAAGATTATTCAGCAAGTTCTGTTCAGTCGCAGAGTCGTATCTCAGAGTGGACATTTTGTTTTGGGTTTTGCAAGCACGGGCTGGTGGAGTACAGTCTGCACTCTGCTGAGGACAAACAACTGGAGGAACATTTTCTTTGATTTGATCAACTTGTCATTCGGATGTACGGCCTATGATCGGGATTGCAAGCTGACTCCACTGCACCCAACTCTGGGTTTAATGGAATCACATTTGGATGCTGATGAGAAATCAATGCTTTGAAGTTGGGTATTTGATGACTGCAGGTGAGTATATACTCATTGGCATAATTACCGTCCATTCAGAGATGCTAGAATGTTCTTTGTAAATTGATTTTGATGATGTTTTAGATTCCATGTGTGCATCGGCCTCCCTGGCCTCAGACAGCTGACCAGAGAAACAGGGAGATGTTCAGCCAATTTGGCAGAGAGTTCTTGTGCTTTTACTTCAACCTTGTGGGCTTTTAAACTGACATGATTAGAATGAGAGGTGCATGAATGTGTTTACCAACATATCAGAAGAGGAAAACCATCGCCATTTGAGGCAATGACTTTGTGATGTATGGTTAGCAATTGGCCTTGATTGTGAAAGGCCACTTGCCAACAAATCAGCAGCACTCTCTTCTAATGCAGTATAAAGTTCTTTCCCCTGACATTCTTATGATTGAGCTGATGGGTGCAAGTTGAAAAGCTTCGACAAGATGTATTTTTTCAGCAGCATTCAAGTTATGTGCTACCAAACAACTAAATGCATTAATAGCAGATTAAGGGTCATAGTATCATAGAACTTACAGTGCATAAAGAGGCCATTCGGCCCATTGAGTCTGGACTGGCCCTTGTAAAGAGCAGCCTACTTAAGCCCACACCTCCAGCCTATCCCCATAACCCCACCTAACATTTTTGGACACGAAGAGGCAATTTAACATGGCCAATCCACCCAACCTGCAAATCTGTGGACTGTGGGAGGAAACCAGAGCACCCGGAGGAAACCCACGCAGACACAGGGAGAACATTCTGGCTCAGCACAGTCAGGCCTCTATTGAAACAAATCATAAGAACAAGTTAGAGACGGCCCAGTGGGAGTAGGGGTTGGGGGAAACAAATTAAGATTAAAAAGAATGGTTGAAGTAGAGGCGGGTACATGGTCTGAATTTGTTGAACTCAATGTTACAGCGAGAAGGTTGACTGAGTATAAGGGTTCATTTTTATATAAAGTCTAGTATTTCTTTTATTTAGTTAATTAACTTAAAAGTTGCTGTTTGGTTTAGAAGAAGGTGAATTTTGAATCAGCTTTAAACAAGGCTCTACTTGTAGGTACTTGCAGCTGGAGCTTGTTAATTAGTTAATTGGATTAGGCCAGTTTTCAGAGGCTAGATTCACAGCATAAAAAGGATCCAGCTACACTGCAGACTTTGTTTGCACTGGAGTGCTGCATTTGGTGCATTTGAGTGCTACAGTGAGAGTTGTTTGACTGAGGGAGTGCTGAATTTGGTGCATTTGAGTGCTACAGTGAGAGTTGTTTGACTGAGGGAGTGCTGAACTTGGTGCATTTGAGTGCTACAGTGAGAGTTTGGTGACTGAGGGAGTTAGGTGAGGCGGGAGTAAGGTGCTCCTTACATTTCGTTTTCTACATTTCCTCAAAGAGCGTGAAGGGAGTCAGGAGTTTACAGAGAGTACAGCTGACTGGAAGCAGAGTCGGAGGGCGGAGGTCCAGTTGGTCTACGGGGCAGCTAATTCTGTAAAGTAAGAGGGGATGGAGGCTAGGGCAGTTGCATGCTCCTCCTGTAGGATGTGGGTGGTGAGGGATACCACTGGTGTCCCCGCTGACTATACCTGTGGGAAGTGCACCCAACTCAGCTCCTCAGAGACCATGTTAGGGAACTGGAGCTGGAACTGGGTGAACTTCGGATCATCCGGGAGGCAGAGGGGGTTATAGAGAAGAGTTACAGGGAGGTAGCCACACCCAAGGTACTGGACAAGAGTAGCTGGGTTACAGTCAGGGGAAAGAAAACTAACAGGCAGACAGTGCAGGGATCCCTCGTGGCCGTTCCCCTCCAAAACAAGTATACCGTTTTGGATGCTGTTGGGGGGGATGACCTACCGGGGGAAGGCCCTAGCGGCCAGGTCTCTGGCACTGAGTCTGACTCTGGGGCTCAGAAGGGAAGGGGGGAGAATAGAAAAGCAATAGTAATAGGAGATTCAATGGTTAGGGGAATAGATCGGAGATTCTGAGGTCGCGAGTGAGACTCCCGGAAGGTACGTTGCCTCCCGGGTGCCAGGGCCAGGGATGTCTCGGATCGTGTCTTCATGATCCTGAAGGGGAAGGGTGAGCAGCCAGAAGTCGTGGTGCACATTGGTACCAACGACGTAGTTAGGAAAAGGGGTGTGGGGGTAATAAACAAGTTTAGGGAGTTAGGCTAGAAGTTAAAGGCCAGGAAAGACAGAGTTGTCATCTCTGGTTTGTTGCCGGTGCCACGTGATAGCGAGGCTAGGAATATGGAGAGAGTACAGTTGAACACGTGGCTGCAAGAATGGTGTAGGAGGGAGGGCTTCAGGTATTTGGATAATTGGAGTGCATTCTGGAGAAGGTGGGACCTGTACAAGCAGGACGGGTTGCATCTGAACCAGAGGGGCACCAATATCCTGGGAGGGAGGTTTTCTAGTACTCTTCGGGAGGGTTTAAACTAATTTGGCAGGGGAATGGGAACCGGGGGCGAAATTCTCCGACCCCACGCAGGGTCGGAGAATCGGCCGGCAGCGGCGTTATTCCCGCTCCCGCAGGGTTTTTAAATCTCTGACCGGCCAAAAACCGGCGCTGTGCAAATCCCGCCGGCAGCCTCTGAAAACAGCTGGCGCCGGCGGGATTTCATTTTTTTTTTAGTTTCCACAAATCTCCGGCCCGGATGGGCCGAAGTCCCGCCGACGTGACCCGACAGTTGCTTTAAAACGGCGTCAACCATTGATGATGGTTGACGCCGTTCAGTGTCGGGGGGGGGCGGTGGGTTGCGGCATCGGGGGTGGGGGGGTTTGGGGGCAGCGGCGTGCAGAGAGGGGGGGCGACGGATGCCCGGGGCCAACCACCCCCCCCCTCACCACCCCACCTCCCTCCAACGCCCCTACCCCCCTCCCCACCACCCCTACCCCCCTCCCCAGCACCCCTACCCCCCTCCAACGCCGCCCCCCCATCTCTCGCAACGCCGCAACCCCCCACCCTCAACGCCTCAACCCCCCCTCATCGCCGCAACCCCACCCTCTCAACGCCGGGTCCCCCCCCTCTCAACGCCGGGTCCCCCCCTCTCAACGCCGGGTCCCCCCCCTCAACGCCGGGTCCCCCCCCCTCAACGCCGGTACCCACACCCCGTCCCCCTCCCTCTGAAGGCCGGTACCCACACCCCCCCCTCTCTCCTCCTCCCCCCTTCCTTCCTCCTCCCCCCCTTCCTTCCTCCATTAGGGGGGGGGGGTGCGGCGTTAGTGGGGGGGGGGGTTGCGGCGATAGTGGGGGGGGGTGCGGCATTGGAGTGGGGTAGGGGTGGTGAAGGGGGTAGGGGTGGTGAGGGGAGGGGGTTGGGGTAGGGGCAGCGGCGTGCAGAGGGGGGGCGACGGTGCGTTGGCCCAGGGCATCCGTCGCCCCCCTCCTCTGCACGCCGCTGCCCCTACCCCAACCCCCCCTCACCACCCCTACCCCCTTCACCACCCCTACCCCACTCCAACGCCGTCCCCCCTCCAACGCCGCCCCCCTCTCTCAACTCAACACCGCAACCCCCCCTCAACTCAACGCCGCAAACCCCCCCCTCAACTCAACGGCGCAAACCCCGCCCCCCCTCAACTCAACGCCTCAAACCCCCCCCCCCCTCCTCTCAACTCAACGCCGCAAACCCCCCAACGGCGGGTCTGTCTCTCTCCTCCTCCCCCCCCCCCCAAATGCCGGGCTGTCTCTCTCCTCCTCCCCTCCCCCCCCCCAAACGCCGGGCTGTCTCTCTCCTCCTCCCCCCTCCCACAAATGCCGGTCTGTCTCTCTCCTCCTCCCCTCCCCCCCCACCCCCAACGCCGGTCTGTCTCTCTCCTCCTCCCCCCCCCCCCCCCCAAAATGCCGGTCTGTCTCTCCCCCTCCCCCCCCCCCCCAAAATGCCGGTCTGTCTCTCTCCTCCTCCTCCCCCCCCCCCCCCCAAAACGCCAGTCTGTCTCTCTCCTCCTCCTCCCCCCCCCCCCCAAACGCCGGGCTGTCTCTCTCCTCCTCCTCCCCCCCCCCCCCAAAACGCCGGGTCTCACCACTTCCGCAGCTGGTGAAACTGACGCGTATCGCGTCAGTCAGCTGCTGGCCCCTCCGGGAACGGAGAATAGCGGCCTAAAAGAAGGCCCCGACGCCGGAGTCATCTACACCGATTTTTCTTGCCGGAAATCGGCGTTACGACGGTCTGCAGAGAATTTCGCCCCGGATTTGTAGTCCAGCAACTAAGGAAGCCGATATTCAGGATGCCAAAGCGTGTAGTGATGCAGTGGGGAAGGTAACACTGACAAGGGAGAGTACTTGCAGGCAAGGACATGGGTTGAAGTGTGTATACTTCAACGCAAGAAGCATCAGGAATAAGGTGGGTGAACCTAAGGCATGGATCGGTACTTGGGACTACGATGTGGTGGCCATCCCGGAAACATGGATAGAAGAGGGGCAGAAATGGTTGTTGGAGGTCCCTGGTTATTGATGTTTCAACAAGATTAGGGAGGATGGTAAAAGAGGTGGGGGGGGGGGTGGCATTGTTAATTAGAGATAGTATAACAGCTGCAGAAAGGCAGTTCGAGGAGGATCTGCCTACTGAGGTAGTATGGGTTGAAGTCAGAAATAGGAAAGGAACAGTCACCTTGTTGGGAGTTTTCTATAGGCCCCCCAATAGCAGCAGAGATGTGGAGGAACAGATTGGGAAACAGATTTTGGAAAGGTGCAGAAGAAGAAAAAATGAAAATCGCTTATTGTTACGAGTAGGCTTCAATGAAGTTACTGTGCAAAGCCCTTAGTCGCCACATTCCGGCGCCTTCCCGTACCAGCCTCCCCAGACAGGCGCCGGAATGTGGCGACTATGGGCTTTTCACAGTAACCATTGAAGCCTACTCGTGACAATAAGCGATTTTCATTTTTTTCATTTTCAAGTCACAGGGTAGTAGTCATGGGTGACTTCAACTTCCCAAACATTGAGTGGAAACTCTTTAGATCAAATAGTTTGGATGGGGTGGTGTTTGTGCAGTGTGTCCAGGAAGCTTTTCTAACATGTAGATGTAGATTGTCCGACCAGAGGGGAAGCCATATTGGATTTGGTACTTGGTAATGAACCAGGGCAGGTGATAGATTTGTTAGTGGGGGAGCATTTTGGAGGTAGTGACCACAATTTTGTGACTTTCACTTTAGTAATGGAGAGGGATAGGTGCGTGCAACAGGGCAAGGTTTACAATTGGGGGAAGGGTAAATACAATGCTGTCAGGCAAGAATTGAAGTGCATAAGTTGGGAACATAGGCTGTCAGGGAAGGACACAAGTGAAATGTGGAACTTGTTCAAGGAACAGGTACTGCTTGTCTTTTATATGTATGTCCCTGTCAGGCAGGGAAGAGATGGTCGAGTGAGGGAACCATGGTTGACAAGAGAGGTTGAATGTCTTGTTAAGAGGAAGAAGGAGACTTATGTAAGGCTGAGGAAACAAGGTTCAGACAGGGCACTGGAGGGATACAAGATAGCCAGGAGGGAACTGAAGGAAGGGATTAGGAGAGGGCATGAAAAATCTTTGGCGGGCAGGATCAAGGAAAACCCCAAGGCCTTTTACACATATGTGAGAAATATGAGAATGACTAGAGCGAGGGTAGGTCCGATCAAGGACAGTAGTGGGAGATTGTGTATTGAGTCTGAAGAGATAGGAGAGGTCTTGAACAAGTACTTTTCTTCAGTATTTACAAACGAGAGGGGCCATATTGTTGGAGAGGACAGTGTGAAACAGACTGGTAAGCTCGAGGAGATACTTGTTAGGAAGGAAGATGTATTGGGCGTTTTGGAAAACTTGAGGATAGACAAGTCCCCCGGGCCTGACGGGATATATCCAAGGATTCTATGGGAAGCAAGAAATGAAATTGCAGAGCCGTTGGCAATGATCGTTTCATCCTCGCTGTCAACAGGGGCGGTACCAGGGGATTGGAAAGTGGCGAATGTCGTGCCCCTGTTCAAAAAAGGGAATAGGATAACCCTGGGAATTACAGGCCAGTTAGTCTTACTTCGGTGGTAGGCAAAGTAATGGAAAGGGTACTGAGGGATAGGATTTCTGAACATCTGGAAAGACACTGCTTGATTAGGGATAGTCAGCACGGATTTGTGAGGGGTAGGTCTTGCCTTACATGTCTTATTGACTTCTTTGAAGAGGTGACCAAGCATGTGGATGAAGGTAAAGCAGTGGATGTAGTGTACATGGATTTTAGTAAGGCATTTGATAAGGTTCCCTATGGTAGGCTTATGCAGAAAGTAAGGAGGCATGGGATAGTGGGAAATCTGGCCAGTTGGATAACGAACTGGCTAACCGATAGAAGTCAGAGAGTGGTGGTGGATGGCAAATACTCAGCCTGGAGCCCAGTTACCAGTGGCGTACCGCAGGGATCAGTTCTGGGTCTCTGCTGTATGTGATTTTCATTAACGACTTGGATGAGGGAGTTGAAGGGTGGGTCAGTAAATTTGCAGATGATACGAAGATTGGTGGAGTTGTGGATAGTGAGGAGGGCTGTTGTCGGCTGCAAAGAGACATAGATAGGATGCAGAGCTGGGCTGTGAAGTGGCAGATGGAGTTTAACCCTGACAAGTGTGAGGTTGTCCATTTTGAAAGGACAAATATGAATGCGGAATACAGGGTTAACGGTAGGGTTCTTGGCAATGTGGAGGAGCAGAGAGATCTTGGGGTCTATGTTCATAGATCTTTGAAAGTTGCCACTCAAGTGGATAGAGCTGTGAAGAAGGCTTATGGTGTGCTAGCGTGCATTAGCAGAGGGATTGAATTTAAGAGCCGTGAAGTGATGATGCAGCTGTACAAAACCTTGGTCAGGCCAGATTTGGAGTACTGTGTGCAGTTCTGGTCACCTCATTTTAGGAAGGATGTGGAAGATTTGGAAAAGGTGCAAAGGAGATTTACCAGGATGTTGCCTGGAATGGAGAGTAGGTCTTACGAGGAAAGGTTGAGGGTGCTAAGCCTTTTCTCATTAGAACGGAGAAGGATAAGGGGTGACTTGATAGAGGTTTATAAGATGATTAGGGGAATAGATAGAGTAGACAGTCAGAGACTTTTTCCCTGGGTGGAACAAACCATTACAAGGGGACATAAAGTTAAGGTAAATGGTGGAAGATATAGGGGGATGTCAGAGGTAGGTTCTTTACCCAGAGAGTAGTGGGGGCATGGAATGCACTGCCTGTGGAAGTAGTTGAGTCGGAAACGTTAGGGACCTTCAAGCGGCTATTGGATAGGTATATGGATTAGGGTAGAATAATGGAGTGTAGATTTATTTGTTCTTAAGGGCAGCACGGTAGCATTGTGGATAGCACAATTGCTTCACAGCTCCAGGGTCCCAGGTTCGATTCCGGCTTGGGTCACTGTCTGTATGGAGTCTACACATCCTCCCCGTGTGTGCGTGGGTTTCCTCCGGGTACTCCGGTTTCCTCCCACAGTCCAAAGATGTGCAGGTTGGGTGGATTGGCCATGATAAATTGCCCTTAGTGTCCAAAATTCTATGATCTATGATTAACCTAGGACAAAAGTTTGGCACAACATCGTGGCCGAAGGGCCTGTTCTGTGCTGTATTTCTCTATGATCTATGATCTATGATCTAAGGTTGTAAAGTGCCTAATCGCTGTTCCTCCAGTTTGCGCTGGCCTTCACGAGAGCCTTGCAGCAGGCCGAGGATGGACATGTGGCCATGAGAGCACAATGGTAAATTGAAGTGGCAAGTGACAGGAAGTTTGGGATCAGGTTTGTGAACTGACAGAGAGTCTGCTGGTCTCTTGACAATGGTCGCTGGAGACAACTTTAATCGTTATCTCATTAAGGTACTGTGCTTCCGTCTGGCCCGGGCAGCAAGTGATTTGCATTTCAACTGCACCTGGTCTCTGCATGAGATTGGGCCGCTTCAGGATTCATGGCCTTTTTGTCTTGATTCTGTTATCTGCCTGCAGACATGGTTTGTACAGCAATCTGTCCACTTAAAATGGAATGTCCCTTTTCCAACATGTCCAGTTCATTTTGGTCCTTTGATGAGTTTGCTGCAACTTACATCCCTAAGTGTAAACGTGACAGGTGAGCCCACCTTGAACAAAATGCAGATTAAAAAGCAGGACCTCAAACTTTGTGGGGCTGATGCCGTTGTGGGAACGGAGACGTTTTATGACGGATAAAATGGTGCAAAACGGCCACCAATCCTCCATCTGCGGGGGGGACGAACAGGCAGACAGCCTAGAGCCCCTGGCAGCGGGGGGAGGTGTTTAGGCGCTTTGAGGGAAACTCTTTTCACCCAGAGGGTGGTGGGAGTCTGGAATTCACTGACTGGGAGGGTATTAGAGACAGGAAAACTCACAGTCTTTGAAAGGTATGTGGATGGGCACTTGAAATGTCATAACCTTCAAGGCTATGGACCAAGTGCTGGAAAGTGGGATTAGATTAGATTTAGTGTGGTTTTGTCAGCGCAGACTCGATGGGCCGAATTGCTTCTTTTGCACGGTGTGATTCTCGTACCAGCCTCCCCGGACAGGCGCCGGAATGTGGTAACTTCATTGAAGCCTACTCGTGACAATAAGCGATTTTCATTTTTCATTTCATTTTCATTTCATTTCTGGCTTACCCTGTAGCCATTTAACAGTCAGTGGGATGTTAAGTGCCTTGAGGTGAGAGTCTCCGAGATTTGCCAAGGAACAAAGTAGCTAGCCTGTCCCTGATTCAAACAGCGCCAACAGGTGTGGTGGCCAATGTCGGAACTGCATCCAGATCAAATGCAGATCGTCACTGGAGCTGGGTCTGAAGTAAATGGGGATTATAGACAGGGCAGGCAGGATGGGAAGTCCTCGTGAGAGAGGGGCCAGCGGGCTGGGTTGGACAGGTTGTGTGGGGGTAAGTGAACAGAGTTGGGGGGGTCAAACACATCGTGGGGCAGGGGCATCGATTAGCTCGGTGGGCCTGCAAAGCGCTCACTTTTCCTGTTACCATCAGTCTGAGCCATGGAAGCTGCCTGGCTCCATACTTGAGATGGGTCTCCATCTGCTGCAGGAAAACTGCACTGGGGCAGGGAGAGAACATAAGATCTAGGAGCAGGAGTAGGCCATCTGGCCCCTCGAGCCTACTCCGCCATTCAATGAGATCATGGCTGATCTTTTGTGGACTCAGCTCCACTTTCCAGCCCGAACACCATAACCCTTAATCCCTTTATTCTTCATAAAACTATCTATCTCTATCTTAAAAACATTTAATGAAGGAGCCTCAACTGCTTCACTGGGCAAGGAATTCCATTGATTCACAACCCGTTGGGTGAAGAAGTTCGTCCTAAGATCAGTCCTAAATCTACTTCCCCTTATTTTGAGGCTATGCCCCCTAGTTCTGCTTTCACCCTCCAGTGGAAACAACCTGCCCGCATCTGTCCTATGCTTCACTTGAAAGGAGTGTTTGAGGCCTTGGATGGTGAGGAGGTTGGAGGTAAAGGGGCAGATGTTACACTTTCGGCGATCGCATAGGGAGGTGCCGTGGGAAGGAACGTCGAGTTGGCTGTGTTGGAGGAATGGACCTTGGAGGAGAGGCCCTTGAGTGGTCATTAATTGAAGGCCCCAGTTGGTTCACGGGCCAGTGGGCTGCGTACCACATTTTCAAATAGGTAGAATTGTGGCATGGCCAGTCTAATTGGTCCAAAAACAGCTTGCATGACATTGTGTACACTTTTAGTCCGCTGTCCGCCTGACCTTAGGAAAGGATAAAGTTCAACTCAACCGCTTCTGTTCTTCACAGTGCTGAGATTCAGCATAAGGCACCTCATTCAACATTAGATATCAAACCGGTTTAGTGCAGCATTCCATCTGTCAAACTCTCTGTAGAAAGAAACCTAATTATCTTTTGTTCAACCTTGCCCAATATTGTGCACATACCAAGTGGTTCTGAAATTGGTTGTTACATAACATAACTTGATTAACCGAATGCAGCCTGCTCTGTGCAATTTGTTTTATTCTTGAAGACTGCTGTGAAAAGCGTTTGAAAACATTGGCGTGAGTTAACCCCAGCAACAGAAAGTGACCCCCATCCCTCCCACCATCCCCACCCCAGTCACAGCCACTGCCTCCCAGCTGGCATTGCTGACTCTGCTGCTGGTCCTCCGACCACCTTGGAGGACCAGGGTGGCCCCACAGCATCGCAAAGCCTGGTCAGGTGAGCACCGTCAAAGTGAGGAGCAGGTCTACATGGTACCTTGCTTGTGCTTTGACTGGGAGCGAGTGCAGACGGAGCGCTTAAAAGCTGCCCCCTCTCAATGGCAGCGATGCGCTGAGGTACGAATCATATGGAGAGGGAGCCAATAATGACGAGAAATGCGTGGGTGCTCATTTTTGACACTAATACTGTTGAATATGGGCCTCGATCTCGCCACATTTCCCCAAAATGACACTTCAAAAAGTTTCCATTAAATCGCGTACGTTATTTCTTCAACTCTAATTGTTTAGGTTTAAGTTTTTAAAATATTGTTCTGCTTCTTGGAGCAGCTCCTCCTGTAAATCACTGTCATCCCGCATCCTGTGACCTTGATTAACAGCAGGAGCATCGTCAAGTAAAAATCTGGCTAAGAACAAGGCGACAAGCCTGTTACCTGTAAAATCTCAGACACTGCAATCAGTTCATTACTCAAATGTTTTATCCAGGTGTCTTTCTTTGCGAGTGAACAAAGTATATGATTCAACCAAATCTATTTATCAAGCAGTAAAAACAGGGGCCCATCTCTAGGTGTACGGTTTGTATCTAACCTCTCTCCGTAAGACGGGAGAACTGGGTGCCCGAAAGTCTAGCTCTATCTGGACAACCCAAAACAATTGATCCATATGAATTGGACCGATTAGCCCCTGAAGGATGATTGACAGGGCAGGTCCAGACAAGTCCTGGTGGTTTGTGTTGGCCAAGTTTGAATTCCCATCAGTCCCGGAGCTGGCACTGATTTGATATAAAATGTCTAATTTTATATTGGGCCCAAAATTCGGGCCGTTGTCTGTTTTATTACCAGCCCATGTCCCCGATACTAAGGTCAGAGTTACAGACATTGTTGGAGGGGCCCTGGCAGTGTCATTCTGTCCATTGTAAGTTTAAACTTCCTGGGTATGAGCCACAGATTTTTGCCGGTCAGGACTTTCTCGGGATCCCAACATGCAAAAGCCGGGAATGCCTCAACATGCATCACTCTTTGCACTGGACGATTTGGGCCCATAGTTTCCCCCTCTATCGTTTTGCAAGCCACTTCAGGGATGAGCAGTAAAGTAGCAGTTCACGGGGGTTGGCCATGCGTTACCCATGGTCAGACCATGTTCGCATTGGCATGGCACCTATTTGCATGGTCACAATTCCATCCCTTTCCTCTCCTCCCTTCTTCCTCCTGGAGGTATTGAGCTTCACCAGGAGCCTGTATGTGCTTTCCTTTCCCCCCTTGCGAACCTGCAGTTTTTGTCTGTTTTCCTTTCTTCTTTTCAGCAGCTTTGTTGCAGATTTTGAACTTGGATTACTGGTGTTCCTTGGTTCTCAGAGTCTCCTCTGTCGCATTCAAAAATCTAGTTTTGTCCATTCCATGGCACCATGTTACAACTGTAAGAACGGCAGTCTTCATTAGTGTGTGTCTGGGGATAAAAACATATAAAATAATGTTGGAAACACTCAGCAGGTCAGGCAGCATCTGTGGAGAGAAAGAGGGTTAAAATTTCAAGTTTGAGACCTTTTATTATTTTCTGTTTTTGTTTCAATTTTCAAGTATCTGTAGTATTTTACTTTTGGCATTATGGGAAATCTGCGGGTGTCTCAACAAAGAACAAAGAAAAGTACAGCACAGGAACAGGCCCTTCGGCCCTCCAAGCCAGTGTCGACCATGCTGCCTGACTCCATATCCCTCTATTCCCATCCTATTCATGTATTTGTCAAGATGCCCCTTTAAACGTCACTATCGTCCCTGCTTCCACCACCTCCTCCAGCAGCGAGTTCCAGGCACCCACTACCCTCTGTGTAAAAAACTTGCCTCGTGCATCTCCTCTAAACCTTGCCCCTTGCACCTTAAACCTATGCCCCCTAGTAATTGATCCCTCTACCCTGGGAAGAAGCCTCTGACTATCCACTCTGTCTATGTCCCTCATCATTTTGTAGACCTTTATCAGGTCGGCCCTCAACCTCTTTATTTCTAGCGAGAACAACCAAGTTTATTCAACCTCCCCTCATAGCTAAAGGCTCATGCAAGTTAACATTCAAATGACACTCGGATGGTTCGTTAGAGAGCAATGGGGCCCAGATGAGTCTCTTACAGCCAGGAGACAAGGTAACCCGCCCGTTGGTCCACTGCATCATTCACAAGGTGGGAGGTGGGGGGGGGGGGGGGGCTACATTTAGGAGAGTCATTAAGGGGATATTTTTTATCGGAAATGAAACATGGCATGATTTGGCAAAACAATCACTGAGGTGGAACCAACATGGTGGCGCAGTGATTAGCACTGCTGCCTCACAGCTCCAGGGACCTCTGGGGAGTGGGTATAGCTGGCTGGGCTGGCCGTTGTTGACCATCCCTAATTACCCCTGAGCTGTGTGGTTCGTGTGGCTATTTTAAAGGACATTAGAGACATTTCTGTGGGTCTGGAGTCACACGTAGGCCAGAGCTGGTAGGGCCGGCAGATTTCCTACCCGAAAGGATATTAGTGGAGCCAGATGGGCTTTTACGAAATTGGCAACGGTTTTATGGTCATTAAAATTTTACATACAGATTTTCGTTGAATACAAATTTCAACACCCGCTGCTGTGAGATTCAAACCCAGGTCCCCACAGCATTATCCTGGGTTGCTGGGTTAGTAGTCCAGTGAAAATACCACTACGCCATTGCCTCCCCTTCAAGTATTTAAAGGGGGCAGCTTAGCTCAGTTGATTAGCGTGTGATTCAGGGCAAGGGGTTGCAGAGATAGTGGTGTTGTGGGTCATGCCACTGGACTAGTAATCCAGGGGCCTCGGCTGTTTAGGTTATGATATATAACCAGTCATGATTGGAGGCAGTGATCTTAAGACGAGATGAACAACAGCCTCTCACAGAAACATACTAATGGTTCGATTCCCTGCTGGGTCACTATCTGCGCGGAGTCTGTATGTTCTCCTGTGTCTGTGTGCGTTTCCTCCGGGTGCTCCAGTTTCTTCCCTCAGTTCAAAGACGGGCAGGTTAGGTGGATTGGCCATGCTAAATTGTCCTCAGTGTCCAAAAAGGTTTGGAGGGTTATTGGGATAGGGTGGAAGTGATAGCTTAAGTGGGTCGTTGCAGACTCGATGGGCCGAATGACCTCCTACTGCACTGTATGTTCTATGTTCTAAGAATTTTGTCCTTGTACTCACACAGTCTGGGTACATGGGTTCAAATCCCACCACGGCAGCTGGTGCAGTTTAAATTCAATGAACAATCTGGAATATAAAGCCAATCCCGGCAATGGTGACCATGAAATTATCATCAGTTGTTGTAAAAACCTCATCTGGCTCACTCGTGTCATCTAGGGCAGGAAATCTGCCGCCCTGACCCCGCCTGGCCTCCACTTGACTCCGGACCGACAGCAGTGTGGCTGACCCTTAACAACACCTCTGAAATGGCAGAACAAGCCACTCAGTTCAAGGGCAGTTAGAGATAGACAGCAAATGCAGTGCCATCAGAGCAGGTTCAAATCCAGGGCTGAGATAGAATTGGGCCCTGTCTGCTCCTACTCCTGGGAATGGCAGTGATGAGCCATCAATTGCACGAGAGACGAGTTGCTATACAAAAGTTAGGCTTTAATAAGCTAGAACTTAGCCCTGCGGTCGACTACAGTAAATGGACGACCGCCGGGCATTCTGACTATTTATACCTCGGAATGGAGGCGTGGCTAACTCAGCCTCTCGACCAATCGGAGAGCTGTCACATGACTGGTCTCAACCAATCGGTCGAGAGGCACATGACCGACCAGGGCCAATGGTAAGCCGGTGTTCTGCACCAATGGCAGACAGCTATGCAAATCATACCACCACATTCACCCCTTGCGGAGAAACAAGCCAGTGGGGGGGGGGGGGGGGAGGAGGGGGGGGGGTGGTATCAACGAGAGCCGGGGGGGGGGGGGGGGAAGAGAACTGGTGGTATGAGTAGCAGCCGGGAGAACAAAAATTTTCTCTACTTTTCTTTTATTACAGTTTTGGCTTCCCACTGGCCCAGACAATTAGCAATATTACACAAAGTCCATGGAGCTGTTGAAATTTAAATCGATTCGATCAGTCTTTTCGTGGCCCGTGACGTTCTGGCAGACCGCCGCAGTGGAGTAGGTGACGTCGGTTCAGCCGATGGTGGTGGTTCCGCTGACGTCCTGGAGTCCGGGAGCGATGGTCCTTGAATAGTCTCCGTCACCCGAGCTGGCTGTGGAGACGCCATGGATGGGGAAGGGGTGACCTGGGTGGGGCGCTGGGGGGAAAAAAAACAGGGGGGGGGTCTGTGGTGAAGGGGGGGAAGGCCGCACGCCGGCGGGTGCCGGGTCCCGGAGGGAGACCGTGTCCTGCTGACCGTTGGGGTACTCCACATACGCATACTGCGGGTTAGCGTGGAGTAACTGGACTTGTTCCACCAACGGGTCGGACTTGTGCACCCGCCCCTGCTTCCGGAGCAAGATGGGTCCGGGGGCGGCCAGCCACGTCGGGAGAGGGGATCCGGAAGACGACTTCATGAGGTGTCTGATTTGTTGCGGTACAGAGGAGGGAGCGGATAGAATGTAGGGCATCGGGGATAACCTCTTGTCATCGGGAAATAGGGAGATCTCTGGACCGGAGGGCCAGTAGGACAGTCTTCCAGATGGTACCATTCTCCCACTCGACCTGTCCGTTACCCCGGGGGTTATAGCTGGTTGTCCTGCTAGAGGCGATGACCCTGTTGAGCAGGAATTGACGCAGCTCGTCGCTCATAAAGGAGGACCCCCAATTGCTGTGTATGTACGCGGGGTAGCCGAACAGGGAGAAGATGGAGAGGAGGGCCTTAATGACGGTCGATGTGGTCATGTCGGGGCAGGGAATGGCAAAGGGGAAGCGGGAGAATTCGTTAATTACCGCTAGGAAGTAAATGTTGCGGTTGTTAGGGGGAAGGGGCCCCTTGAAGTCGATGCTGAGACTTTCGAAGGGGCGGGATGCTTTGATCAGGTGTGCGCGCTCGGGGCGGTAGAAGTGCGGTTTGTACTCGGCGCAGATGTGGCAGTCACGGGTTACTGTCCTGACTTCCTCGATGGAGAAAGGCAGGTTGCGGGCCTTAATGAAATGGTAGAGATGGGTCACCCCTGGATGGCAGAGGTCCGCGTGGAGGGAGCGGAGGCGGTCTATCTGCGCGCTGGCACAGGTACAGGGCATCAGGAGGCTCATTGAGCTTCCCAGGATGATACAAGATCTCATAGTTGTACGTGGACAACTCGAACCGCCACAGTAAGATCTTGTCATTCTTAATCTTGCCCCTTTGTGCATTATCAAACATGATCTGTCAAATAAATCCTTTGCGGGGCAGCACGGTGGCACAGTGGTTAGCATTGCTGCCTACGGCGCTGAGGACCCAGGTTCGAATCCCGGACCTGGGTCACTGTCTGTGTGGAGTTTGCACATTCTCCCCCTGTCTGCGTGGGTTTTGCCCCCACAACCCAAAGATGTGCAGGTTAGGTGGATTGGCCACGCTAAATTGCCCCTTAATTGGAAAAAATAATTGGGTACTCTGAATTTATTTTAAAAATAAATAAATAAATCCTTTGCCACTCCGAACACTGGCATCCTGGTCATTAAAGTGATAAAAACCAATTAGCCAATCCTTGCCTGGGTTGCAGCTGGCATGGTATGCAAACCCATAACCAGCAACAGAAGAAACTATGAACAGCTGTGGGTGTATTGCTAAATAGTAAATGGCTTTGTTCAGGCAAAACGAGTTGATGAGAAAAATTAACTGAAGGTAATCGGTCAAAAACTTCAGTGGCACTTGGGAAAAGCTAATCAACCTTCTTGACTGAGTTTAAAACTATTTGCTGCCTCAGGCTCCATTACTCAATTTACAAACAAATATAGTTCCAGATTAGGGTACAAGAGCAGGTGACTAACGTTCAGTCTCTTATCGGATATTTTTTGTTCAAACTGGGGAGAAAAGAACTAATGGTCAATCATAGGATGGAAGGAGAAAATGGGTGATTAGTACTCAATACTGATCAAATCTAATCTATTCCATCAGCACCTGGTCAGTCCCCTTCATCAATGACCTTCCTTCCAGCATGAGGTCAGATATGGGGATAGAATCAGAGTCACAGAATAATATAGCACAGAAGAGACCTATCGAGTCTCACTGATGCTTGCCCAATGTTCAGCACCATTCATTTAAAAAAAATAATAAATTTAGATTACCCAATTATTTTTTTCCAATTAAGGGGCAATTTAGCATGGCCAATCCACCTACTCTGCACATTTTTGGGTTGTGGGGGTGAAACCCACGCAGACACGGGGAGAATGTGCAAACTCCACACAGACAGTGACCCAGAGCTGGGATCGAACCTGGGACCTCAGCGCCGTGAGGCGGTTGTGCTAACCACTTGGCCACCGTGCTGCCCCAGCACCATTCATAACCCTTGTTATGATTACATATCCCCAAGAACTGTGGCTGGGGTTTTCCGGACTTTCCTGACGGTGGGATGTTCCAGTCCCGTGGAACGTGCTGCCCCGCCCTGTGTTTCCCGACGGCAAAGGGTGCAGTTAATGGGAAATCCGATTGACAACAGCGGGGTCGGAATATCCACCACTGACCAATGGCGGGCCACGTCCATCACGAAACACACTGAGGGTTGCACGGAAATTCCCATACTATCTGTTTATTTTTCAAATTGGAAAGACATTGAATTATCTGGACTCTTTCTAGGGAACTGGTTTGGGTTTTTTTTAAAGGTTACTATAATAATTTGCACGGGACTCATTCCCCATGCTCATTGGAACTGTGAACTGTCCTGCTGTGGGCAGGGTATTTACCCAGCGCTAATATAAAAGCTCAGCCACTGTAGAGCTGACCAGAAAGGAGAGAACACCCGGTGAGGTGTAATTGGGCCTCTTGTGGATAATGTTGTTGCTGAATAAATGTGTTTTATCAAACTATTTGCACCCGCCTCGCTTTATTAAAGTTACCTGTTCACTTTGGACTACTAACAAATTGCCTTTTGGAAAAAGTTACATGACCAGCAACTCACCTGAGCAACGAACAACTAACTAAATTCAGTGTATTCATCAGTAAACCACTAAAAATACCCATCTTGGTCCAAATCATCTGTTTTTGGAGACCTGAGAAGCTGAGATGACCCTCTAAACTGAAGCTCCTTTGGAAGGAACCTCCAGACAATTACTGTGACCAGACTTCAGTCTTTGCAATTGGGAACATCAGATTGACAGCATCAAACCCTTTGTATTTTATCCTTCTTCATAACGTGTTCCCATTTGTCCAAAGGTGTTTTTTCCCCTTAAATGACAATCTTTGCAGAGACGCTGGGCTGGATTCTCTAGTCCCCCCCCCCCCCCCCCCCCCCCCCCCCCACCCCCCACCCCACCACCCAGCAGCAGGATTCTCCATTCCGGCAGCTGGCCAATGGGGTTTCCCATTGTGGCCACCCCGCACCGTCGGGAAACCCGCGGGCGTGGGTGCGCTGCTGGCGGATCTGGCCGACGGAGAATTCCGCTGCCAATTTGTTTTGTTGTTTTTCTGAGTGTGCATGTTGGGATTTGAAGTTACACTCCCTGATTAAAAATTGCACGACAACCAGTTTTTGCAACTTGCTTCGAACAATAAATTTAATTTCATTATGAAGCAATCATTCTGAGTTCATTGAAAGAAGCCTGCTTAAAGTCTCTTTTATTCTGATAACAATAGCAAACGTAAACACTTGGCAATTTTTGTGAGTGAATTAAACATTTTCACTTACGGTGTGAGCTAGTGAGACGAGAGAACTGCGCACTTGTCCCATCACGGCCAGAATACTCTTCAGGTACTGATGCAGTCCCGACCAAATGCAAGACCTGGACAATGATCAGATTTGAGTTGATAAGCGGCAAGTCACATTTGTGCTGCAGAATTGCCAGGCTATGGTAATCTCCAACAAGAGGGAATCTAACCATCTTCCATGATGTTCAATAGCATTACCCTTGCTGAACCCTCACCAGCAACATGCTGGGTGTTACCATTGACTAGAAACTTAACTGGACGAGGCATCAATGGGATTAATATAGATTGTTATTTGATGGTGGGCAGAAGGGCCTGTTTCTGTGCTGTATGACTCGATATACATGCTGTGGCTGCAAGAACAAGAGATTTGAAATTCTGCAACAAGTAGCTCACCTCCTGACTCCCCAAAACCTGACCATCATCGGCAATGGGCAGGTCAGGAGTGTGATTGAACAATCACTTGTCAGGGTGAGTGCAGATCCAACAGCAGTCAAGAAGCTCAACAAGATTCTGGATAAAACAGCCTGCTTGATTGGCACCTTTAAACATTCACTCTCCCCATCAGCAACACACAGTGGTAGCAGTCTGTGCCAGCTGCAAGATGCACTGCAGCTTTGGGGGCTGGTTTAACTCAGTTGGCTGGTCAGCTGGTCCAGCGTGCAGAGTAAGGCCAGTAGCACAGGTTGAATTCCCGTACCAGCCTCGCCATCTCAATCTTTCCCCTTGCCTAAGGTGTGTTGACCCTCAGGTTAAATCACCAACAGTTAGCTCTCCCCCCTCGAAGGGGAAAGCAATCAATGGTCACCTGAGACTGTTACTTTACTTGCTCTGCGATCAAGGGGAAAAACTCTCCACTGGTTGGAAACATACCTGGCACAAAGGAAGTGGTGGTTGTAGGTCATTCATCTCATTTCCTGGACATCACTGCAGTCGCTCCTCAGGGTAATATTCTAGGCCTAACCATCTTCAGCTGCTTCATCAATGACCTTCCTTCCAATTCATTTTTTCCAATTAAGGGGCAATTTAGCATGGCCAATCCACCTACATTGGGTTGTGGGGGTAAAACCCACGCAAACATGGGGAGAATGTGCAAACTCCACACAGACAGTGACCCAGAATTGGGATCGAACCTGGGACCTCGGTGCCGTGAGGCAGCAATGCTAACCACTGCGCCACCGTGCTGCCCTCTTCCTTCCTTCATGAAATCAGAAGTGGGGATGTTCGTTGATGACTGCTTAAAGTTGAGCACCATTTGCGACTCCTCACATACTGAAGCAGTCTGTGTTCTAACGCAACAAGATCTGGACAATATTCAGGCTTGGGCTGACAAGTGGCAAGTGACATTCATGATGCACAAGAGGCAACATTGACTCTCTCAAACAAAGAGCATCTTATCATCACTCCTTGACATTCAATAGAATTAACAACACTGCATCCCCCATTCTCAACATCCTGGGACTTACCATTGACAAGAAATGGAGTTGGACTAGCTATATAAATACTGTGGCCACTGGAGCAGGTAAAAGGCTAGGAAGTCTGTGGGAAGTAACTCCACCTCCTGATTCCCCAAAATCTGTTCACCATTAACAAGACCCAGATCAGGAGTATGATGGAATACTCTCCACTAGCCTGAATGAGTGGAATTCCATCAATACTCAAGAAGCTTGGCACCATCCAGGATAAAACAGTCCACTTGATTGGGGCCACATCCACTACCGATGCACAGGAGCAGCAGTGTGTACCGTCTACAAGATGCACTGCAGGAACTCACCAAGGCTCTTTCCAAGCCCATGACCACTACCATCTAGAAGGACATGGGCAGCAGGTACATGGGAACCCCATCACCTGCAAGTTCTCCTCCAACCACTCACCACCCTGATTTGGAAATATATTGCCTTTCCTTCACTGTTGCTGGGTCAAAATCCTGGAACTCCCTCCCTAACAGCACTGTAGGTGCACCTCCAGCATATGGATTGCAGCGGTTCAAGAAGGCAGCTCAGCACCACCTTCTCAAGGGCAATTATGGATAGCCAATAAATGTTGGCCCAGCGAATCCCATGAGTGATTTCCAGAAAAGCAACTCACTTTGACGGCACCTTCTAAACTTGCGATTTCTAACTGCTTAAAAAGGAGAAGGGTAGTTGATGCATGGGAACATGACCGGCTGCAAGTTTCCTCCAAGTCAAAACTATCCGAACGCACTGTGGGTGTACCTGCACCAGATGGACTTCAGTGGTTCACGAACCTTCGCTTGGGCAATTACTGAGGGGCAGTATATACTGGCCTTGCCAGCACCATTTATATTCCATGAAAGAATATTAAATAAAACCTTTTCTCCGACAGTGTTGTGGGCAACTTGTGCAATGTCTTGCAACAATCAGACACACAGCATGTAAGTTTGATTTGAACTGCTGTTCATGCTGGAATGCTCCATTTCTCTACCTTAATGTTTGTGGTGTGACTTTCCAAGCAAATGCTTGTGCAAGATACAAAGGGCAGTGATTATCACAATTAAAGTAAATGAGTCTTCGCTTGCACAGGATTTCTCTAATCCATTTTTCATGTTTGGGGCTCTGAGTCCACCACAGGATCTATATTAGTCAGGTCAAACTGTCACACCCAGTAGTCCATGATGGGGGACACAGGGTACAAGAGTGCCCTTCGGCCCATTGAGTCTGCACCGACAGATGAAAGACACCTGACCTGCCGACCTAACCCATTTGACAGCACTTGGCCCATAGCCTTGAATGTTATGGCGTGCCAAGTGCTCATCCTGAGACTTAGAACATAGAACAGTACAGCACAGAACAGGCCCTTCGGCCCTCGATGTTGTGCCGAGCAATGATCACCCTACTTAAACCCACGTAACCCGTATACCCGTAACCCAACAATCCCCCCATTAACCTTACACTACGGGCAATTTAGCATGGCCAATCCACCTAACCCGCACATCTTTGGACTGTGGGAGGAAACCAGAGCACCCGGAGGAAACCCACGCACACACGGGGAGGACGTGCAGACTCCACACAGACAGTGACCCAGCCGGGAATCGAACCTGGGACCCTGGAGCTGTGAAGCATTGATGCTAACCACCATGCTACCGTGAGGCCCCGAACTTTTTAAAGGATGTGAGGCTACCTGCCCCCACCACCCTCCCAGGCAGTGCATTCCAGACCGTCACCAGCCTCTGGGTAAAAGGCTTTTGCTCAAATCCCCCCTAAACCTCCTGCCCCTCACCTTGAACTTGTGTCCCCTCGTATCTGACCTTTCAACTAAGGGGAACAGCTGCTCCCTATCCACCCTCTCCATACCCCTCATAATCTTGCACACCTCTATCAGTTCGCCCCTCAGTCTTCTCTGCTCCAGCGAAAACAACCCAAGCCTATCCAACCTCTCCTCATAACTTAAATGTTCCATCCCAAGGCAGCACAGTGGTGCAGTGGTTAGCACTGCTGCCTTACGGCACTGAAGTCCCAGGTTTGATCCCGGTTCCGGGTCACTGTCCGTATGGAGTTTGCACATTCTCCCCATGTTTGCGTGGGTTTCGCCCCCACAACCCAAAGATGTGCAGGCTAGGTGGATTGGCCACGCTAAATTGCCCTTTAATTGGAAAACATGAATTGGGGATTCTAAATTTAAAAAAAAAAATGTTCCTTCCCAGGCAAAATCCTGGTGAATTGCCTCTGCACCCCCTCCAGTGCAATCACATCCTTCCAAGAATGTGGCGACCAGAATTGCACACAATACTCCAGCTGTGGCCTCACCAAAGTTCTATACAACTCCAACATGGCTTCCCTGCTTTAACTATGCCTTGATTGATAAAGACAAGTGTCCCATATGCCTTTTACACCATCCCATTAACCTGCACCCCCATCCACGCCTTCAGGGATCTATGGACAAACAACTATGGATTAAACAACTTTTGGTAATCAGAATATCCTCATCCTCAAGAATGACAGAACTCAGCATGTGGATTTGGATCATAAAAGGCTGAGATTTTTGCAACCACCTTCAGTCAGAAGTGGCGAGTAAATGATCTGGATCTGCTTCTTCTCTAGTCCCCACCATCACAGAAGATAATCTTCAGACAACTCAATTCACATCACATTGTTTCAAGAAATGGATGAGCGCACTGGATGAAGCAAATAACACCGATAGTGCATCATGTAT
Source organism: Scyliorhinus canicula (assembly GCF_902713615.1). Classification (NCBI taxonomy): domain Eukaryota; kingdom Metazoa; phylum Chordata; class Chondrichthyes; order Carcharhiniformes; family Scyliorhinidae; genus Scyliorhinus; species Scyliorhinus canicula. The sequence goes on along the minus strand of NC_052152.1, from coordinate 17,852,749 downwards.
AGAGCAGGTAACCCTGTGTACAATTACAAAAATTACAAACCCAATGATTCACACAGCTACCTCAGCTGCATCTCCTCGTACCCTACTTCCTTTAAGGGCTACATCTCGTTTTCCCAGTTCTCTCCAGCTGCATTGCATCTGTTCCCATGATGCAACATTTCAAAATGACACCCCTGACATGTCTTGCATTTTCCTGAGCCAAGCTTCCACCTCCCCGGCCTCCAAACTGTGGTTGACAGGGCCCTCAACGGCGTCCGACCCGTCTCCCACATCTCTGATCTCACCCCTTCCCCTCCCGTCCAGAACCATGGGAAGGTCCTGATGGAACCATCAATTGAGCGAACACGTGTAGTTGGATCTGAACAGAGACTTTAATACACTTACAACAGAGCCAGCCTATTCGTCGTTGAATCTCCAGAGAACTGGCAGGCTAGCTCTAAGGCACTGATCTTTATACATCGGTCCCAGGGGGAGGAGTCCTGGGCGGAGACAAGGGAGGAACCCAGTACAAACTCTCACGTACTCCCAGAACGACTCCCCCTGGTGGTCGGATAGTGCAACTGCACTTACAATGGTGGACAGTGAACATATACACACGGAGTTATATTGGCAACTATATACAGCATTGATCTTACAACGGGTAGATAACGAACATATATACATGGAGTGATATTGGCAACTATATATAGTGTGAATCACATTCACCACAGGACCCTCTTGCCCTCGCTCTTAACCTCACCAACCTCCGCATTGGGGGGGGCGGGTCTCCGTGTCGGTCTGTAGCCTCCCGATAGGCACCCAAAGAGGTCAGGAATCGTCGAGTGGGCCAAGATAAAGGTGTCGTGCACACTGCCTGGGTAATCTGCAGCTGTTGGCCACACACCAGCTCATGGAGTGTGTCACCTTTCGGTTTGTGGAGACTGGCCCGTCATGGGCCGATGCTCGCCGGGGGACAGCCATCCAGTCGATCACCCCCTGGACGTGGAGTATCTCGGCGATGACAGCGAGCCCGGCTGCACAGGCAGCCTGGTGGGCTCGGTCCACATTGAATTTAATGTATTGTGCCGACTGGGCATATAGCGCCTCCGTGATGGCGGGGATGCACCTGTGCACTGATGTCTGTGAGATCTCTGACAGGTCCCCACGCGATGCCTGGAAAGGCCCTGTGGCGTAAACGTTCAGGGCACCGTCCCTTGACGGCCACCGGGAGTGGATGTCCTTCCCCATACCCTCTGGTGCCAGGTGCACCATGATCTGCCAGATATGCCACACTGCCCTTCTGCTCAGTCGGAGCCTTTGACAGCATGCCCGGTCCAGCAGATCCTCGAATGACAGGCGCTGCCGGTACACCCGAGGCCTCCTGCGAATCCTAATACTCTATCTGGAATCCAATCCTCAGGAAGGTAAAGGTCTAGAAGAGCCACATTTGATCATTATTTTCTGCCTGAGTGGCACAGCGGCACAATGGTTAGCACTGTTGCCTCACAGTGCCAGAGACCCGGGTTCAATTCAAATCTTGGGTGACTGTCTGTGCAGAGTCTGCACTTTCTTCCCGTGTCTGCTTGGGTTTCCTCCGGGTGCTCCGGTTTACTGTCACAGTCCAAAGATTCAGGTTAGGTGGATTGGCCATGCTAAATTGCCCCTCAGTGTCCAAAAGATTGGTTGGGGTTATGGGGATAGGGTGGGGGAGTGAGCCGAGGTGGGGTGCTCTCAGAGAGTCGATGCAGATTTGATGGGCCGAATGGCCTCCTTCTGTACTGTCGGAAAAACATTTCTTTAGCGTGGTTTAATTGTTCTTTATCACCCTGTCTGCCTATTTTAGGATGTGATTGTGCCATGCGTCCTTAGCTTATTCTGCAATCCCTCTGAGGAGGATCAGGGCCCAGTTCAAAAATGAAAGAAGACTTTAATGTGCAGGAGCAAAGAGATGCAGGTTAGGTGGATTGGCCATGCTAAAAATTTCCTCTTAGTGTCTAAAGAGGTGCAGGTTAGGTGGGTTATGGGGATAGGGTAAGTTACAGGGCCGGGGTGGGGTACTCTGTCATAGGTTCGGCACAGACTCGATGGGCCGAATGGCCTCCTTCTGCACTGTAAAGATTCTATTCTATGGATTCTTACACTGACGGCATGATATAGACCGATTTTAACATTGGGTTTCTCTTTTGAAAATAATTTTTATTACATTTTTAACCATTTTATACCAAAGTTTCAAAAGAAATAAACAGACACAAAATATCAACCCAAAAGCCCCCTCCCCCACCTCTCGCAACAAACCAACAAAACTACACCCTCAACAGCTAACAGTGACCAATTCTTCAAGCCACTATGAATGGTCCCCATCTTCGTTGGAACCCCTCCATCAACACCCTCACCGTATATTTGACCTTCTCGAGGTGCAAAACTTCCGTCAGGTCCCCCAGCCATTCCGAAGCACTCGCCGATGTCACCAACCTCCAGCCGATAAGGATCCCCCTTCGTGCCACTGACACAGCCAAGGCCAGGACATCCGCCCCTGCCCCTGGCCGCAGTGCCGGCACATCAGAGACCCCAGAATCGGCGCCAGTGGCCAACACCATTGGGTTTGTCAAATACTTCGCCGGCGCCAACAGAAGTGGTTCTGTTACCAAAGCCCTCAAGCTTGTCCCCCAAACTGATTCCGCCTCCATCTGGATCCAAAGCGCCCCCGGATCCTCGCGTCACCTCAGCACCTTCTCCGTGTTAGTTAGCTGTCCAAACACAATTTCACAAGTTTGGCAACATCAGACCCCCTGCCTGTCTCTCCCTCTGAAGAACCCCCTTCTGAATCCTCGCGATGTTGCCCACTCGGATAGACCCAGTGGTAAGCTGGTCCACATCTCAAAAAAATGATTTGGGCAGAAAAACTAAGGGGCACTGGAATAAAAATAGGACTCGACCCGCCAGTTAACGGGAGACTATCTCACATCTGCAGGTCCACCTTGATCCTCCCACCACACTCATATAATTCTGCTTCCAAAATTGTCCTAATCCCCCGCCACCTGTACCCCTCTTGTGCCGGAAGCCAGACCCTGCCAATCAAAACGGCAATCCCCTCAATCTAGTACCTCCACCCCAGCAATGCCCTACCACAAAGTATTCACTCTTCCCTATATTCAGCTTGTAGCAGAGAAAGTCCCAAATCGCCGCAGAATCCCCATAATACTCCCAACAGATGCCTCCGAGTCCCTAATGTATAATAACAAATCACCAGTGTACAACAATACCGTGTGTTCCAACTGGGCCTCTAACTATCCCATTCCGCTCCTTCAAGGCCCTCAATGCCATAGTCAACGGCTCAATTGCCATGTAAACAGCAAGAGAGACATTGGACACCCCTGTCTCGTAACCCGATGCAGCCGAAAGGCCCCAGAAGTCTATTGTCAGTACAGACATGAGCAAACGGTGCTGCATAAAGCCACACCCAGGACACACACTCTGGACCCAACTCAAACTTTTCCAATACCGCAAAGAGGTACCCTCACTGCACCCGGTCAAACGCCTTCTCCGCTTCCAGAGATACAATGACATCTGGCACCAGCCGGCCACAGGGCTCAGCACCACATTAAGTACCTATCACAGATTCACTGACAACCTCTGCCCCTTCATGAATCCAGGTTCATCTTCCCCTTACCACCTGTGGGAGGCACAACTCCAGCCTTAAAGCCAACATCTTGGCCAGAAACGCGGCATCCACGTTCAGCAGGGAAATCAGACAGTATGGCCTACACTCCGCGGGGTCTTTATCCTTCTTCAAGAGTAGTGAGATGGACGCCTGCCCCAATGTCCCCAGGAGGGTGCCCTGCTCAAAGGTGTCACTGAACATGCCCAACAAAGAGGACCCAACCGATCCACAAACCTTTTATAAAACTCCACTGGGAACATATCCGGCCCCAGTGCCTTCCTGACTGCATCTGTATCAATGCTCCCTGTATTTCCTCCAAACATAGCAGGACCTCCAACTCCACCCACAGCTTCTTCCCAACCTTGGGAAACTCCAGAAACTCCGCCATCCCTGATTCATCCCCCAGCATCTCTGACTGATATAACTTGTTCGTGGACATCAAGTCGAACTGTATTTACGGCCCTTTCCTGCACGCAAATAGTTCTGGGATGGGATCACTCGCACACTTCCGAACTACACTTAAAATCTCATTCACCAATTTCTGTGACTTCTCCCTATTCTCCGCGACCACATGTGTCTTAACCGCTATGATCTCTCCCCAATCACCACTTTAAATGGCTCTCACAGAATTGAGGGCGAGAGCCCCCTGTTATCATTGTTTGCAATGTCCTCCTGTGTGGCCCTCGAAATCCTCAGAAGGATCCTCCCGCCCAAGTCCGATAACAACCCTATGTGCAACCGCCACCCCCTGTGGACCTCTTGACTAACCTCCAGCGTCAGGTCCACCGAATGAGGGGCGTGATCAGAGATCAGGGGCTGGATTCTCCGCCCCGCCGCGCCACATTTCTGCCCCGACCCGCCGGCGGGATTCTCCGTTACGCCGGTCGCTCAATGCGGTTTCCCATTGTGGGGCAGCCCCACGGCATCGGGAAACCCCCGGGCGCCGGCTAAATGGAGAAGCACGCCAGCGGAGAATCCCAGCCCCTGCATCGCTGTATGTTCAGCTTCTCTCATCCCAGCCAGAAGAGTCCGACTCATGAGAAAGTAAACAATCCGCAAGTACATCTTGTGTACTGTGGAGAAAAATAAAACTCCCTCTCCCCCGGGTGTGTGAACTTCCACGAGTCGGCCCTCCCTCCTCCTCCATGAACGCAGACAATACTCTCGTCATCTCATCTGGGGCCAGCGACCACGCACTAGATCAATCCGCTTTCGGTATGAACAAAGTTCATATACCATCCCCCCCCCCCACCCATTGCATAATAAGGCGGTGAATGCCCAGGTCCGGCACCGCCGTAACCCGCCGTTTCATGAACGGCACATACATTTAACACAGGGTATCACAATGGATGCAAAGTGAAAATTAGTTATGGAGAGCGAGAGACTATCACATATCTTCCTCCCACATGTTCTACATTCATCTCGAATCTAGTGGTTGAAAGCTCAGATATTACCTGCCTACTCGTAGCATAGGTGAGCATCCATTAAGTGTTATTTAAAGACAGGGAAAATTGATGATGCACAGCTTTCCTGAGATTATTTTGCAATTGTTGCGGAATGTGTTGTGGATTTTGGGAATGGTAGGCATTTGATTTTGGATGTGGGAAAATCCTGGTAAACTTTATCAAATCTGCCTCAGTGAAAAAACAAAATGTTTTGCACAGTTACATTTGGATGAAGTACATTTATCAACCTGGACCTTTGTGGAAGGTGGGTCTGGAGTCTGAACAACTTTAGTATATTTCAGGTGTGTTGAGCTGTTGAGCTGTCATGAAAGTAGCTGGCATGAAAGAAAGTGCAGAATTTTTCCTCTCCAAGTCACCCACCACTCTGACATGGGAAATATGTCACCAATCCTTCGCTCTCGCTGGGCCAAAATCCTGGTACTTCATTCCTAACAGCACTGTAGGTGTACCTACACCACAGGGATGGTATGGGGTGGTACTTAGAGTCATACAGCACAAGAAACAGGCCCTCTGGCCCACCATGTCTATGCACACCATCAAATATCAATCTATACGAATCCCATTTACTGGTACTTGTTCCAAACCCTACATTGCTTTGATCGTTTGTCTATCCGACCCTTATTAGATCTTCCAAAATGCATCACCCCACACTTATCAGGATTAAATTCCATCTGCCTTTGCTCTGCCCAACTCACCAGCTGATCAATATCGGTCAGTAACCTAAGACTGTCCTCCTCACTATCAACGCCACCACCAATTTGTGTGTCATCTGCAAACTTATTAATTATACCTTTGACATTCACATCCAAGTCATCAATGTACATAACAAACAGCAAGGGTCCCAGCACCGATCCCTGTGGTACGCCGCTGGTCACAGGCTTCTAAACACTAAAGCAACCCTCCAGCATTGCCTCGCCTCCTATTAACAAGCCAATTTTGGATCCAAATTGCCAACTTGCCTTGGATTCTATGGGCTCTAACCTGGTGGAACAGCCTTCCATGTGGGACCTTGTCAGAGGCTTGAATGAAGTCCATGTAAACCCACATCAACATTGTTACTCTCATCAATGTATTTAGTTCCCTTCTCAAAGAAACACAACTAAATTAGTTAGACAGGTTCTTCCACCAACAAATCTGTGCAGACTATCCCCGATCAATCCCTGCTTTTCCAAGTGTTGATTAATCCAACCCCTCAGGATTGTTTCCAATAATCGTCCAACCACTGACACTAGACTAACTGGCCTGTGATTACCTGGTTTATCCCTGCTGCCGTTCTTGAATAAAGGTACCACGTTAGCTATTCTCCAGTCACCTGGCACCTCTGCCAATCCCACACCTGTGCAGTTAACCCAAGGCCAGCCATGTTTAAGGGGTTCTTGTGGCCATCCCAGGGAATGATTCGTGCAGCCCTCAGCCCTGCAGCTGAAGGGTTTTGCTTTGTTTTTAAATAGCCGGGCTTCCAAACCATTAATCCCGTCACCAGCACATGGTTGGTATATTTGTGTGGATGTTTAGAATCCCTGCCATAATTTCTTGTGAAAAATCCCAAAAGGGACCAGGGGAATAAGAGGAATGTTTTCCACTTGATTTTCTCTCTTCACTGACAGGGAAGAGCAGCGTATTTCTGGAGCAGAATGTTTTTTGAATTGTGAATTTTTTTTGATTATGCACAGCAGATTAATTATCATCCGTGTTAAATAGTTGTCATTATCCTAATGAACAGTGGTTGTGTGGAAGCGTATTAAATTGCCAGGTTGCTGCATCAATTATAGAATCTCTACAGTGCAGAAGGAGGCCATTTGGCCCATCGAGTTTGCACCAACCCTTGGAAAGAGCACCAGGCCTAGGCACAAGCCCCCATCGTATTCCAGGAACCCCACCAAACCTTTTGGACACTGAGGGGCCATTTTATTGTGGCCAATCCACTTAACGTGCACAACTTTGGACCGTGGGAGGAAACCGGAGCACCCGGAGGAAGCCCACGCAGACACGGGGAGAATGTACAAACTCCACACAGACAGTCACCGAGGCTGGAATTGAACCCGGGGTCCCTGGCACTGCGAGGTAGCAGTGCTAACCACTGTGCCACCTTGCCACCCCCGCATGTGCAATCATTGATCAAAATTTTAGTTTCACTTTTTCATGTGTTGGTGCAGACTCGATGGGCCAAAGGGCCATCTTCTGCACTGTACTATTCCATGATTCGGTGTACTTGCTTCCTCTGCCACTAAGAAGGGTAAGTCTGAGTGAAAACGATCACCTTGAGCTCCCTTCAAGTCACTCACTATTTTGTCAGTAACATATCCTCACTGTCGTTCCCAAATTATTTGATGGGACAAACTCCTGGATTCCCTACCCAACGCCCTTGTGGAAGTAGCAACAGCACAAAGATTGCATCTGTTCAAGAAGATGGCCCACCAACAACTTCTCAAGGCAACTCTAGATGGGCAACAGATGTGAATCAAGAACAAGGGACCACAATCTAGAACTAGAGTCCGTTCATTTGGGTGAAAACACTACTAGCTCTTTTCCACAGAGAGGGCAGAAAATCATTTCCCTCCAAAGGACCTCTGGAGGGTTTGAAGGTGGGTTGACTTGTAAAATGCAGACTTGAGGCCTAGCTGCCTGCTCCTTCCCTGTCTTCCCTGACTTAGCTCTCATTTTATGGGGGGTGGGAGGACAGGGTGGTGAGATTGCGGCAGAGGCGCCTTGTGGCCTGCCCTTCTTGGGCCTATTGAAGCCCTTAAGTTGTCAATTAATGGCCCCTTCAGGGCCTCAATCTGCCTTAGATTCTATTTTACACGTGGCAGGGGGAGGCCCAAGCTAAACGGGTGGACCAGTAGCTTTAGCTGGACAGTGTGGTGTTGGGCAAAGGGGAGATAACTTATCTGGAGGTCCCCCGTAACCCTCAGAAGCACCATCCCTCCCCCAAAGTCATACCCCCTTTAACCCTTCCACCTTGGCCTCTCAAATCCAGCCCCCCATACCACTTCAATCTCCTTGCTGCGGACTTCGAGTCAGGCCCCGCACAAAGCCTGGACTCATCTTCATTCTCCCTCTAAGCCAATTAACAACCCGTCGAACAACAAGTGGCTGCATGGCAGCTGGTATCGAGATGGGGTGTGGGGAGGGAGGTTTGGGTTCTTCGTCAACTCTTCGAGTGGTCGGGCGGGAAAATCCATATTTGGAAGAATCCTGCAGGGTTTCTTTATCATTCGAACAATGTTAATGACTTTGTGACCAATAATTGACTCATTACTACAGGCATTGCACAATGCTGAATATCAATCATTCATTATCTACTTATCTTCCCATAGCTATCAGAGTTATGGACAGTGAACCAAGTTCGCCCAATGATCAGCATTAATGATATGTAAATTACAACGTCTCGTCATTAATTATTCTGCTCTATCAAACATTTTCAAAAGTTTAAATTTGAATTTGTAAACGGAGCTCTCAGTTGGAGTCAATGTTGTAGGTGCCTCCACCTCAACATGGAGCCAAGAGGGATCTTCAACTTACTTCTGATAGTGACTAGTTTTGGTAAGTCTACCAATAGATGTTTTACTTGATCATATTACACCGAACTTCAGATTTGCATGATATTTAAACAAAATTGTATTTTTCAACTTTACTGCCTGAAATGCTAAACTGAAGAAATTTTGTGTCAGGCATTTGTGTCAGGCCTTGCAAAATGGGTGAGCTCAAGTGATGGAAAGATACAGCTGAACGCTTTTCGTACCTTGGAGGGGAAAAGTCAGGTTAACATTGAGCAATGCTTGCTGTCAATACGAGTGAGAGAAAGAGAGAGGTGAGAATTAGGCGTGACCCAAGCCTGGGAAGGAGTGGAAAGCATTCTTTCAGTTAGTGAATGGGCAGGAGAGACAGAGCAAAGGAGAAAACGAGTTCCAAATGCACGATAAAAGCAAATTACTGCAGACGTTAGAGTCGGAAGCAAAAACAGAAAATGCTGGACCATCTCAGCAGGTCTGACAGCGTCTGTGGGGAGAGAAGGGAGTCAAAGAGTCGTCCAGACTGGAAACGTCAGCTACCTTTTCTCTTCACAGATGCTGTCAGACCTGCAGGGATTGCTCAGTTTTTCTGCTGGAGTTTCAAATGCAATGGGGGATAAAGAGACGGGCAGCAAAAGTGGAGAATTAATGGGGAGAAAATTACAGATTTAATAACTGCGAAAGTTATAAATGGGAATAAAATTGAAAAGAAATCCTGAAGCAGAGCAATACGAGAAAATGATTACTCTTTTATAATTGATTTTAACTTCTGTCTTTCCTCCCTCTCAATAATGTTGGGGCATTAAATGGCTGTATATTACTTGTATTTGTTTTTCTCCTGTATGGGATGCCTTGAGTCATGCACCTGCTGAGTCTGGAGTAATCGGTGGGTTTTATCGGTTTGTCCACTCTCACCACGTTGCTACGGAGTAACAGCATCAATTGAGAAACTCACCCTTACTCTGATTTCACCAGCGCACATCGACCTGTCCAGGTTTAGGGACTTGACGGTGAGAATCAAACCATCAGAATTTCCCTTTGTTTGGAGCTGCATGTTTCCAAACAGCCCGTGGGAAGTCGTAAGTTTGGGTTTGGAATTTACTCGAGTAGCTCATGTCATCCCACCAGGCTGACCCCATGAAGGGTCAATTATAGGGACCTCCTTTGCATTAAGTAGACAGGCACAACAGAGGATTATCTCTGCTTCATCGCGTTGCAAAATGTCGGATCTGTTCCCCCCGTACCCCTTTCAGCTTGAGGGTTTTGGCAGAATGACCTCCCTCTATACTGGTAGACTTGATCCTGAATATAGGACCATAGAATTCCGACAATGCAGAAGGGAGGCCATTCAGCCCAACGAGTGTGGTTTGACCCTCTGAAAGAGCACTTCACCTAAACCCACTCCCCTGCCCTACCCCAATAGCCCCTTAGCTTAACCAACACATCCCTGGACACTAAGGGCAATTTAGTGTGGCCAATCCAGCTAACCTGCACACCTTTAGACTGTGGGAGGAAACCGGGGCACCCGGAGGAAACCCACGCAGACACGGGGGGAATGTGCAGACTCCACACAGACAGTCACCTGAGGCTGGAATTGAACCCGGTACCCTGGCTCTGCGAGGCAGCAATGCTAACCATTGTGCCACCCTGCCATTGACCTTGTGTTTACCGTCACTGCAATTGGGGGCTGGTGCTACCCCCAGGGAAACAACGCAAATGTTTGCAAATTTGATCAGCTTTGTGGGATCAGTACATTAAATATTATGACCCGCGTTTATCCCTGTGAGTGGCACAGGAGACAGAGTTGGAATGTCAAAGGGAATGTCAGACTCCGAAGACAATATGATTATACACAGGAAGCTCATCATCATATCGATCCAATAGCGAAAACTGGTCAATAAAAACACTGTATCCATCAGATATTGATAGTCAGTGCACAATTTAATTCTAAAACCAGCTTTCCCTTTTCTTTTTAATGGGCAAGTTTGCTGTGAGGCGATTTTTTACATTTTTAAAAATGATGTCTCAGTGGTTGCACTTGTTTGCGAGGCTGGTAGGGAACGTTTGTTTCTGCACAGCTGGGGCATATTTCGCAACAGTACGCCCGACGCAATTACTGAAAAGGGAGCACAGAATATTCTGCAACATTTGGTTTTTATGAGCTTTTTAAAATCAGCTTTAATTTAAAATGTTTTTTTCCAATTACGGGGCAATTTAGCGTGGCCAATCCACCCGTCCAGCACACCTTTGGGTTGTGAGGGTGAGACCCACGCAGACACAGGGAGAATGTGCAAACTCCACACGGACAGTGACCCAGGGCCGGGATCGAACCATGGACCTCAGAGCCATGAGGCAGCAGTGCTAATCACTGCAACAGCGTGCCGCCCTAATCAGCTTTCATTTTCCAGATCCCTGTGGTAATGCAGAGGGAAAGGCAGATCAGGAATGAAAGTATTTAATTTTACAGTCTTCCACAGAATCACCTCCGTTTCTCTTTCTGCACCCGCACTTGCTTAAAACATGTAACATCTCAAACGTTTTTTAGTTCTGATGTAAGACTGTTGCGCTCACATAATGTCAGCGAAGGGGCGTCGCCTGTCAGCAGGCGAACAGCAGGGTGCATCACCGTCACTAAGAAGGTCTGTTTTATTCAAGTGTCTGTCACAAACATAACATTCCAGCATTGCTCCAACTACCCCTGACCCAATTACCCCCTGACCCAACTATCCCCTGACCCAACTACCCCCTGACCCAAGTAACCGCTGACCCAATTACCACCTGACCCAACTACCCCCTGACCCAACAACCCCTGACCCAATTACCCCCTGACCCAACTACCCTCTGACCCAACAACCCCCTGACCGAACTACCCCGACCCAATAACCCCCTGACCCAATTACCCCCTGACCCAACTACCCCTGGCCCAATTACCCCCTGACCCAACTATCCTCTGACCCAACTACTCCGAACCCAACTACCCCCAAACCCAACTACCACAAACCCAACTGCCCTCTGACCCAAATACCCCATAATGCACTACCCCCCAATCCAAGTACCCTCTGACCCAACTACCCCACAACCCAACTATCCCTTGACCCAACTGCCCCCTGACCCAACTCCCCTGACCCAACTACACTCTGACCCAACTAACCCCGACCCAACTACCCCCTGACCCAACTACCCCCTGACCCAACTACCCGCTGACCCAACTCCCCCTGACCCACTACCCCCTGACACAATTACCCCCATAACCCACTACCCTCTGACCCAACTCCCCCCTGACCCAACTACCCCTGACCCAACTATCCTCTGACCCAACTGCCCCCTGACCCAACTCCCCTGACCCAACTACACTCTGACCCAACTAACCCCGACCCAACTACCCCCTGACCCAATACCCCCTGACCCAACTACCCCTCTGACCCAACTCCCCCTGACCCAACTACCCTGACCCACTACCCCCTGACCCAACTTCCCCCGACCCAACTACCCCCCTGACCCAACTACCCCTGACCCAACTACCCGCTGGCCAAACTCCCCATGACCCAACTACCCTCTGACCCAACTACCCCCGACCCAACTACCCCGACCCAACTACCCCCAGACCCAACTATCCCCTGACCCAACTACCCCCGACCCAACTACCCCCAGACCTAACTACCCCCAGGTCCAACTACCCCCTGACCAACTACCCCTTGACCCAATTTCCCTCTGACCCAACTACCCGCAACCCAACTGCCCCCTGACCCAATTAGCGCCTGACCCAACTACCCCCTAACCCAAGTAACCCCTGACCCAAATTCCCTTTGAACCAAATACCCTGAACCCAACTACCCCTTAACCCAACTACCCCCTGACCCAACTACCCGCTGACCCAACTACCCCCGACCCAAATACCCCTTGACCTAATTAGCCCAAACCCAACTGCCCGCTGACCCAACTACCCCTGACCCAAGTAAGGCCTGACCAAATTTCCCCCAGACCCAAATACCCCCTGCAACAATAACCCCCAGTCCAAAATACCCCCCAACCCAACAACCCCGGCCCAATTACCCCCTGCCCCAAGTACCCTCTGACCCAAATACCCCCTGACCCAAATACCCCCTGACCCAACTACCTCCGAACCAACTACCCCAACCCAACAACCTCCTGACCCAATTACCCCCTGACCCAATTACCCCATAACCCAACTACCACCCAACCCAACTCCACCCTGACCCAATTACCTCCATAACCCAACTACCCCCCCCAAACTAACTACCCCCTGACCCAACTACCCCATGACCCAACTACCCCTGACCCAACTACCCCCTGACCCAACTACCCCATGACCCAACTACCCCTGACCCAACTACCCCCTGACCCAACAACCCCATGACCCAACTACCCCTGACCAACTACCGCCCAACCCAACAGCCCCTGACCCTATTACCCCCTTCCCCAAGTACCCTTGACCAAATTACCCCAAACCCAACTACCCCCTGACCCAACTATCCCCTGACCCAATAACCCCCTGTCCCAACTCCCCCTGACCCAATTACCGCCGTAACCCAACTGCCTCCCAACCCAACTGCCCCCGACCCAACTCCCCCATAACCCAATTACCCCCAACCCAACTACCACTGACCCAATTACACACAGACCCAACTACCCCGACCCAACTACTCCCTGACCCAACTATCCCCTGACCCAACGACCCCCTGACCCAACTCCCCCTGACCCAACTGCCCTCTGACTCAAACTAACCCCTGAACCAACTACCCCTGACCCAACTACCCTCTGACCCAACTATCGCTGTCCCACCTGCCCGCTTACCCAACTACCCCGACCCATCTCCCCCCTGACCTAACAACCCCCGACCCAACTACCCCTGACCCAACTACACCCTGACCCCATTATCCCCTGTCCCCAACTACCCCCTGTCCCAACTACCCCCCTGACCCAACTACCTCCTGACCCAACGACCCCCTGACCCAACAATGCCCTGACCCAACTACCCCCTGACCCAACTACCCCCAGAACCAAGTACCCCTGAGCTAACTGCCCCTGACCCAATTACCACCTGATGCAATTACCCCCAGACCCAACAATCCCCTGACCCATCTTCACCATGACCCAACAGCTCCCAAAGGCCAACTACCCACAGACACAACTACCCCCTGACCAACTACCCCCATAACCCACTACCCCTGACCCAATTCCCCACCCACTCCCCCTGACCCAACTACCCACTGACCCAACCAGCCCCATAGCCCAACTACCCCCATACCCAACTACCCCCTGACCAACTACCCCCATAACCCAACTACCCACTGACCCAATTATCCCCTGACCCAAGTAACCCCTGACCCAACTACCCCCTGACCCAACTACACCCCGACCCAACTACCCCGACCCAACTACCCCTGACCCAATTACTCCATAACCCAATTACCTCCATAACCCAACTACCCACCAACTCAGCTACCTCTGACCCAACTCCCCCATGACCCAACTATCCTGACCCAACTCCCCCCTGACCCAACTACCCTGACCCAACCCCTGACCTAACTACACCCTGGCCCAGATAACACCTGACCCAACTACTCCCCCAAACCAACAACCCCTGACCCAATTACCCCTGCCCCAACTACCCCCTGACCCAACTACCCGCTGATCCAACTACCCCTTGATCCAATTACCCCAAAGCCAATTACCCCCTGACCCAACTACCCCCTGACCCAAGTAACCCCGTCCCAATTTCCCCCAGACCCAACTACCCCCTGACCCAATAACCCCCTGTCCTAACTACCCTGACACAACTACCCCCAACCCAACAGCCCCTGACCCTATTACCCCCTTCCCCAAGTACCCTTTGACCCAACTACCCACTGACCCAACTACGCCCTGACCCAACTACCCCCAACACAACTACCCTCTGACCCAATTCCCCCTGACTCAACTACCCCCAACCCAACTACACCCTGAACTAACTACCCCCCTGCCCCAACTACCCCTGACGCAACTACCCCGACCCAATTACCCCTTGACCCAACTGCCCCCTGACCCAACTACCCCTTGACCCAATTACCCCCAGACCCAACCACCCCATGACCCAACTCCCCCTGACCAAACTACCCCTGACCCAACTATCCTCTGACCCAACTGCCCCTGACCCAACACCCCTGACCCAACTACCCTCTGACCCAACTAACCCCGACCCAACTACCCCCTGACCCAACTACCCCCTGACCCAACTACCCTCTGACCCAACTCCCCCTGGCCCAACTACCCCCGACCCAACCCCCCTGACCCAACTCCCCTGACCCAACTACGCCCTGACCCAACTACCCTCTGACCCAACTACCCTGACCAAACTCCCATGACCCAACTACCCTCTGACCCAACTACCCCCGACCCAACTACCCCCGACCCAACTACCCCTTGACCCAATTTCCCTCTGACCCAACTACCAGCAACCCAACTGCCCCCTGACCCAATTATCCCCTGACCCAACTATCCCCTAACCCAAGTAACCCCTGACCCAAATTCCCTTTGAACCAAATACCCTGAACCCAACTACCCCTGACCCAACTACCCCCTGACCCAACTACCCTGACCCAACTACCCCCTGACCCAAATACCCCTTGACCAAATTAGCCCAAACCCCAACTACCCGCTGACCCAACTACCCCTGACCAAAGTAACCCCTGACCCAATTTCCCCCGGCCCAAATACCCCCTGCAACAATAACCCCCAGTCCAAAATACCCCCCAACCCAACAACCCCGGCCCAATTACCCCCTGCCCCAAGTACCCTCTGACCCAAATACCCCCTGACCCAAATACCCCCTGACCCAACTACCCCCGAACCAACTACCCCGACCCAACTACCTCCTGACCCAATTACCCCCTGACCCATTACCCCATAACCAACTACCACCCAAACCCAACTCCACCCTGACCCAATTACCTCCATAACCCAACTACCCCCCCAAACTAACTACCCCCTGACCCAACTACCCCATGACCCAACTACCACTGACCCAACTACCCCCTGACCCAACTACCCCATGACCCAACTACCCCTGACCCAACTACCCCCTGACCCAACTACCCCTGACCCAACTACCCCTGACCCAACTACCCCTAGACCAAATTACCCCAAACCCAACTACCCCCTGACCCAACTACCCCCTGACCCAATAACCCCCTGTCCCAACTCCCCCTGACCCAATTACCGCCATAACCCAACTGCCTCCCAACCCAACTACCCCCGACCCAACTCCCCCATAACCCAATTACCCCCAACCCAACTACCACTGACCCAATTACACACAGACCCAACTACCCCGACCCAACTACTCACTGACCCAACTACCCTCTGACCCAACTATCGCTGTCCCACCTGCCCGCTGACCCAACTACCCCGACCCATCTCCCCCCTGACCTAACAACCCCCCGACCCAACTACTCCCTGACCCAACTATCCCCTGACCAACGACCCCCTGACCCATCTCTCCCTGACCCAACTGCCCTCTGACTCAAATTAACCCCTGAACTAACTACCCCTGACCCAACTACCCTCTGACCCAACTATCGATGTCCCACCTGCCCGCTGACCCAACCACCCCAACCCATCTCCCCACTGACCTAACAACCCCCGACCCAACTACCCCTGACCCAACTACACCGTGACCCATTTACCCCCTGTCCCCAACTACCCCCTGTCCCAAAGACCCCCTT